>NW_020634988.1:0-578 GCF_003573695.1 Papaver somniferum
TAGGCTTAGCCAACCGATTTAAGTGTCTCTTTCTCGATTCTAAAGAGAAAACCAATGAGTTAAGAACCAAGATTAGCGGTCTCAAAAATGATAAGGATCGTATCTCTGATCAAGGTGCCAAGGCTTTGGCGAAATTCCAAGAGGCTCTCCTTGAAGTTCAACTTGAGCGAGATGAAGCTAACCGCAAGAATATTGAACTCAGCGAAAGGGAAAATCAAATTTGTTCTCGTCTTCTCATAAGTAGTGAGGATGAATTTGTTTGGGCTGCGAAAATTTTAGATGATGCTAGAAAAGATTTAGGCGTAAATGTTAGTCTCCAAGTTGAAAATACAACCTTTATTAGAGATATGATTTCTGACAGAGAAGGTTGCTAATTGCTCTTCTTTAATAATTGATTGTCTTTTGTTCGCAGATTCTGAAAATAAATATCGTGAAAAGATTGAAGACCTTGAAGCTGAAAAGGAGGAACTCGCAAAGAATCTTTCTTCTCGCAACGACAAGTATTCTAGATTAAAGAATCAAATCAAGATCACTGTTGCGAATTTTAAGAATGACGTTATGCATTTTCGCAATCAAAC
>NW_020634988.1:685-1000 GCF_003573695.1 Papaver somniferum
GGTTTGTGATGTAATATCCCACATTCTGATTATCCTTGTCTTTTAGAAGAAATCCCACAGAATACTCCCAGTTTGATTATCTCTGATAGCGAAGCTGACGATGAAGAATCTAATAGTGATGGAAGTTCTGATGGTGATGAAGATTCTGACGCAGACGAAGAAGGAAACAAGTCTGATGAAGATAATGAAGGATTAACCAAGAAATAGTCTTTACTTGTTTCTTTGATTCTTTGTAATTCTTGTACATTTATTTCTTCTTTCTATATATTTGTGTTTATTTAATTTTGACCTGCATAAATTAAAACAATTCTTCTT
>NW_020634989.1:0-397 GCF_003573695.1 Papaver somniferum
ATACCTGAGAGTGACCAGTCCAGTATTATTTCCTTTTGTCATGATCATGCTTGTGGGGGTCACTTTAGTGCTAAGAAGACCGTTGTTAAGATATTTCATTGTTGATTCTATTGGCCTTCGTTGTTTAAAGACTCCCACAGTTACTGTGTTACTTGTGAATGCTGCCAGAAATTGGGAACCATTTCCCGTAGGAACATGATTCCCTTGAACTCTATTTTAGCTGTTGAGGTCTTTGATGTGTGGAGTATTGACTTTATGGGTCTGTTTCCTAATTCTTTTGGTAACTTATACATCCTTGTCGTTGTAGACTGTCTCTAAGTGGATTGAGGTGGTTGCGTGTAAGACCAATGACCATAGGGTTGTGATTGAGTTCTTTAAAGATAATATACTTACACGT
>NW_020634989.1:408-1000 GCF_003573695.1 Papaver somniferum
TGTAAAACCAATGACCATAGGGTTGTGATTGAGTTCTTGAAAAATAATATACTTACACGTTTTGGTACACCGCGAGCTATAATTAGTGATGGAGGGTCTCACTTTTGTAATGGACCTTTTAGGCTTTTGATGAAGAAATATGGTATTACACATAAGGTAGCTACCATTTATCATCCACAGACTAGTGATCAAGTAGAGGTTTCCAATAGGGAGATAAAACGTATATTAGAGAAAACAGTTAATCCTAATCGGAAAGACTGGTCGTCTAGGATTACTGATGGCTTATGGGCTTACCGTACTGCGTTTAAAACCCCCATTGGAATGTCACCTTATCAACTTGTTTATGGCAAGGCATGTTACTTACGTGTTGAGTTAGAACATAAAGCATATTGGGATGTTACTGGCAGTCCCCGGCAACGGCGCCAAAAACTTGGCAGGCCTCGAAAGGGTATAGAAATGAAGCGTGATAAAAACGGGGGCCTACAGTAATACCGCAAGTGCACGGTCGTCAGTTGTAGCTCGTGCAAGTACGGGTCGATCCACAGAGATCGGGTGTGTTTTGGAAGTGTTTTAGCTAATTGGGTTCCTAAAT
>NW_020634990.1:0-442 GCF_003573695.1 Papaver somniferum
GCCAGAACTAATGCAAATTCTAACAATTTCATCTATTTGAATCAATTGAAAGACAAAGTTAATACAAAAATAAAGAGTTCATAAAAATGTTAAATTTTTTATACGTTAACTCAAAAAAGTCTACACTCTTCGTTATAAGTCGGAAGTTGATTTCTGAGACTAAATTGTAAACTAGATAAACTCATCTTTAACAGAAAAAGTTTGAAAAATGTATTGTAATTACAATTAATATGTTCTAAGGCAATACGTCTAGTAAAAATTGCATTTCTATGTACGTTGATTCAAGAAAATATGAATGAAGACAAATTTCACTATAGATGAAGGACGAAAGACCAAGCAGAACTAATCCAAATCCTAATAAATTTCATCTATCTTGAATCAAATAGAAAGACAAAGACAACACAAAAAGAAAGTGTTCATAAAAATGCTGAATTTTATATAC
>NW_020634990.1:451-1000 GCF_003573695.1 Papaver somniferum
TACGTTGATTCAAGAAAATATGAAGGAAGACAAATTTCACTATAGAAGAAGGACGAAAGACCAAGCAGAACTAATCCAAATCCTAATAAATTTCATCTATCTTGAATCAAATAGAAAGACAAAGACAACACAAAAAGAAAGTGTTCATAAAAATGCTGAATTTTATATACGTTAACTCAAAAAAGTCTACACATTTCGTTATAAGTCGGAAATTGATTTCTGAGACTAAATTGTAAACTAGATAAACTCATCTTTAACAGAAAAAGTTTGAAAAATGTATTGTAATTACAATTAATATGTTCTAAGGCAATACGTCTAGTAAAAATTGCATTTCTATGTACGTTGATTCAAGAAAATATGAAGGAAGTCAAATTTCACAATAGAAGAAGGATGAAAGACCATGCAGAACTAATCCAAATCCTAACAAATTTCATCTATCTTGAATCAAATAGAAAGACAAAGCCAACACAAAAAGAAAGAGTTCATAAAAATGTTGAATTTTATATAACGTTAACTCAAAAAGTCTACACACTTCTTTATAAGTCGGAA
>NW_020634991.1:0-1000 GCF_003573695.1 Papaver somniferum
CATTAGAAATTTCTTCAACGGTTTGTATTCTGCCTGCACATAATTAAAAAAAAACCTCAAGTGATTATCCATAACCCAAATTCATTGATCAAACAAAATTCAACGTACTTATTTTATTACCAGTAATATTACATTTCATTAGGCAAGTTAATAATTAAATTGGTACAACTAATTTAATTTTATAAAAAGTCAAATAAAGATAATGAAAGTGACTATCGGAAAAATGTTGTTTAATAACTATTTTTAATGAAAATGGAATATATGACTAGTAAATATTATGAACAGGAAAAAAAAATGTTTTTCCGCCCCTCCCAAGTCCGAAGTCCCAAAAGAACAAGCCAGGCATGTTCCGTTTCCATTTTCATTATTTTATAAATTGAATAAATGATAAATATATACTCCTGTTTTCATTTAATTTCATTCTACAAACAAGCTAAGCATGTTCCATTTTTTTACTAAAAACGAAATCCATCTTACATGGAGTCGTACAAAGCATGTTCCATTTTGTTACTTGTAATTAGTTGTTGTTTTTTTTTTTTTTTTTTTTTTGAAGCATATTGTAATTAGTTTTCATCTGACGATACCAACTGTAACGATCCTTATTTTCAAAAAAAAAAAAAAAAAATTATAGCACCAAAATGCGAAAAATAGTAACAATCTAAGCATGTCAACGGATCATACTCCAAATCTGACCTCCTCGGGTTAAAGAGTCTAGAATTCCTGGTATATTTGTACATCTCGATATCTATCTTTTCTATGCATTTGTCATTTTTTCCACTTGGTTATATGACATTTATCGGGAAAATGTTATATGGAGAAACGATCAACATAAACAAATTCTTATAACTAAAGGATTACCTGCATAATGCAGCCACCAAGCCCCATCCCTTCAAACATTTGATGGAAACAAAGTGCAGCAACAAGAGGCTTTATGGTGCAAGTATTGTTTGAAGCTCCTACTCCAAGGCCAATTACAATTGAGTGCACAACAATACCCAGC
>NW_020634992.1:0-336 GCF_003573695.1 Papaver somniferum
GGGAAAAGACATGAGAGAGTAAAAAACCTAAAACTAGTTGCAGAGAAGAGAAACAAAATCCCCAAATCGAGTTTTGCTCAATTTTAGATTTAGATCGAATAGAAGAAGATGTTGTTGTAATAGAAAGAATATTAGGGATTTGGTTTGTTGAATTTCTTCCGATCTGCTATGAATCACCAGAAATTGTGAGTATACAGTCTTTTTGCTTCTTATTTTTTCCAATTTTGAGTTTCTGCCCTTATTGATGTGATCTAATCATCTTTTGAGGAATTGGGTATGATATGAACAACGTTATTGTGTTGCATGATTATATTTTTAGGGTTTGATATAGATTAG
>NW_020634992.1:536-779 GCF_003573695.1 Papaver somniferum
GTGGTTGCAACTGATATGGACAAGGATTTCAGTTATTGTTGTCTTTCATTCAAGGCATATTTAGAAGGGTTCAAGAATGGATGCAGGCCATTCATTGGTCTAGATGGATGTCACCTTAATGTAAAATATGGAGGAGTGTTGTTGTCTGCAGTGGCACTTGATGGAAATAATGGTATGTATCCCCTTGCCATCTTCATTTGTGATTGTGAGAATAAAGAGAACTGGATATTGTTTCTGAACCTT
>NW_020634992.1:789-949 GCF_003573695.1 Papaver somniferum
AAAATATGGAGGAGTGTTGTTGTCTGCAGTGGCACTTGATGGAAATAATGGTATGTATCCCCTTGCCATCTTCATTTGTGATTGTGAGAATAAAGAGAACTGGATATTGTTTCTGAACCTTATCAAAGATATGTTTTTAGAGCATCCAGCACCATTGACA
>NW_020634993.1:0-558 GCF_003573695.1 Papaver somniferum
GGTCGAACTCGCATGCGTTTTTATCTCAAGCATGTTTGTCAGTGTTAGTGATCAAAACTATAAGTCTTGATTTCTAGCCTATATATAGATATCTCGGACTAGGACATAGATAGTGTAGTTGAGATTAGATCTCTCGACGTTCATCTCTTGAAGACGAAGAACTACTAAGGGGAGCTTGTGGAACTTTTTCGAAAAAAGGTATGTGGATACTTGAACTCATCTATCACTTGGAAAGTCTAGTTCTACTATCTCCTATATTGAGACATAAGTCGTGTTACGATGTAGTTTTCTCTATACACATTTGAGATTTCGAGCTGAGTATATCTCGCTTACATATTTCTCGAAATATGTGTTGGTAAGCTTTCGCTTCGACCAATTTCATCTTACATCATGAGAAAATTGCCGAGTAACATCTTACATGGTTTGTGTGATACAATCATTTGATGTAGGCTTGGAATGTTTCGATAATGATTATTTCAATATCTTGAAAATTTCTTTGATGCTAATAGTGTGTGAAAACGGCTATTGTCATTATAGAAGAATGTTTCAATGATTGAA
>NW_020634993.1:569-1000 GCF_003573695.1 Papaver somniferum
AATGATTATTTCAATATCTTGAAAATTGCTTTGATGCTAATAGTGTGTGAAGACGACTATTGTCATTATAGAAGAATGTTTCAATGATTGAAATAAAGAGTTGATGATAGTGTATAAATCCATAAACCGGGAACCAAGAGTATGCATATGTGTGTATATGAAATTGGTGAAGGAGACAAGATAAGTATGCGTACCTGTACGCATACTGGCGGAAGTTTTCGAACCGAAAATATCTTCTGAGTTTTGGAATTACGAACTCCTAAACTAGTCACTTAAGTACGCGTACCCGTACGCATACTAGCGGAAGTTTTCGAACCGAAAATTTCTACTGAGTTTGGAAACTTAACAAACTCAAAATCCAGTTGCTTAAGTACGCATACCCGTACGCATACTTAAGCTGGTTACTTTATTAAATTGGTCAGTTCATGGAC
>NW_020634994.1:0-276 GCF_003573695.1 Papaver somniferum
GGATGCATCTGTGGATCCAATCTGACGGCTACGAGCTTAGGCAGGCTTTGGGCTTGGTCTTGGACTTAGGTTAGAGTTTGGGCTTAGACAATTCTGAGCCCACTTCTTCTTTAAGAACAAATTCTTCCTTCCAAGCCCACTTCTAGTTGGTCTGTCTCTTGCAAACATCATTCTTCGCTGCCTTTCTGCGGGAGTCTTTGTCGTTTCTTTGCTCTTTTCACTCCGTGAGTTAACCAGGCTTTATTTAGTACCTAAAAATGCAAAATTAATTAATAA
>NW_020634994.1:476-782 GCF_003573695.1 Papaver somniferum
TTTTAGTTTAAAAGAAACTACAAGCCTAACAAACAACTAAATTACAAGCCCAAATAAAGAAAGAAATAAAAATAAAACTAATTATTACAAACCCACAAAAAAAAGAAAATAAAACTAAAATCATTACAATCCCAAATAAATAAAATTAAAATTAAAAAAATTATTACAAACCCACAGATTAAAAATGGAAGCCCACAGGTTGGGTTCTCTTAATGGGTTTAGGCTTACCTTTGAAGCACAGCCCAGCTGTTCAGTTTGGTTGCAAAAGCCCAGTTGGGCTTTGGATCATCCTAAGCTTTGGCTTCA
>NW_020634995.1:0-200 GCF_003573695.1 Papaver somniferum
AGAAACAATAGTCTTAGACGAAGAAGATGAACTCGTAGAGCATTTAAACATGTGTGAGGAGGCATCACCTGAGTATAACCTATAAGAACCAATTGACCATTTTCATGATTCTCATGATCTAGAAATTAGGGAAATTGTAGCTAGTCTATCTAGAGACACCCAAAACTCCAAGTTTGGGGGTGATTATCATTCTCCATGTG
>NW_020634995.1:212-539 GCF_003573695.1 Papaver somniferum
ATGATCTAGAAATTAGGGAAATTGTAGCTAGTCTATCTAGAGACACCCAAAACTCCAAGTTTGGGGGTGATTATCATTCTCCATGTGATTTAACTCTTAGAAAGGTCCCTCACTTGGGTATTGACGTATCTTCCTCAACCATTTTACAAGATTATCTTCATACACGTTTTCCTGAACCTAGTGATGTCCATAACGAAGTTCAGTTATTAGAAACCCATCCTCTGGTTGATGTGGTTTGCTCAGGCTATGATACCCAGATTGACTTTGTTTTCCCACCAAATAGTTTTCTTCCAATTGTGGGAACGTATAGATTTCAAATGTGTCACT
>NW_020634995.1:739-1000 GCF_003573695.1 Papaver somniferum
AGAAGAGTCTATTCATAAAAGCACAGAGCTCAGGTGTTATAAATAACATGATAGTTTCACCATATCTCGTTGAGTCCTTTTCACTTCTATTTTTATTTTATTTTGTTTTTAAACTATGTTTGTCTAAGTGATAGGTGGGGACCACGATTCAAGTTGTTACCAATGCTAGGGTGAATTAGAGTGATTGAGATACCATGAAAAAAAAAGTTGAAAAAAAAAGAAAAAGAAAAAGAGAAAAGAGATTAAAAAAAATAAATGGTA
>NW_020634996.1:0-507 GCF_003573695.1 Papaver somniferum
TGCAAATCACGTTCAACTCAGCAATACAAGGACTCATCGTCCCATAAATTTAGCAACTGACTCCACAATCACGAGATGTCAATCGTGTCACATGGGGGATATTAACTAGGGTTTTGGTCTGGCGGTCTATGGCACGTGTGTTCATACACACAACGAGAATGTGAGCAATTCGTGCAATCAGTTGGAGGAGTTAGCAAAGTAGTCGATGGGAAATCAACCAAGTCTCCGCACGATGAGCAACTGGTTTTTACACGACTTCCCACTTCCCCACTCTTTGACTTCAGCAACTGTCACACTTCATGGGATCAAGGTGTTTACAATTCCAGCAATATAAAAGGTCTCTAAATCATGATTGAAGCAGACAAGAATTTCTCGACAAGTTCATACAGACAATCTTTCGTCTACACGAACTCATCGTATGAGCAATCACTCTAAACTGAGTGAATTCAATCATTAAGAACTTTCTTACACAGAATACACAACACACCTACAATCTCGTTCATCATT
>NW_020634996.1:518-1000 GCF_003573695.1 Papaver somniferum
ATGAGCAATCACTCTAAACTGAGTGAATTCAATCATTAAGAACTTTCTTACACAGAATACACAACACACCTACAATCTCGATCATCATTGATCTCACACATTTCTCAGCTTTCCTCCTACAGATCGACCCATCCTCTCTTGTGACCGAATTGACTCTGGAACGACCATTGTCTTGGTTTAGGCCGGAGTCCTACAGATTGATCTCTCGAACTTAAAGCACTCCTTTCTTGAAGCGCATCTGTGTGAGGTTGAGCATTTGCTCGGTTCAAGGAGTCTCCTCCGCATGGTCATCTCCTCGATTCCGTAAAAACCAGCAAATTATTTTTCCTCATCTAAAGATATGCATGAAGCATCGTTGTTTTAAAGCTTGATTGAATAAGTCGCGGATTGAGCATCTTAAAATAATAGCATGCCAGGCTACATTTGGGTGATCGTTTGAGGGCTGTGTAAACATCGGTTGGTCGATCACTCCATGTGGAAGA
>NW_020634997.1:0-392 GCF_003573695.1 Papaver somniferum
TCAATTATAATCAACAACAAAAGGTTGGATTTACCAATTGATTGAACTACGCACAACCTGTGATATTTCAATTATATAAACAAATATAATGCGGAAAAAAATAACACAGACACCAGAAGTTTTGTTAACGAGCAAACCGCAAATACAGAAAAACCACGGGACCTAGTTCAGATTTGAACACCACACTGTATTAAGGCGCTATAGACTCTAGCCTACTACAAGTTAACTTCGGACTGGAATGTAGTTGAGCCATAACCAATCTCACACTGATTAAAGTACGGTCGCATTCCTTACGCCTCTGAATCCCAGCAGGACTCTACGCACTTGATTCCCTTATCTGATCTCACCCACAACTAAAAGTTGCTACGACCCAAAGTCGACGACTTGATAAA
>NW_020634998.1:0-372 GCF_003573695.1 Papaver somniferum
AACTCGCATACGTTGCTATCTCAAGCATGTTTGTCAATGTTAGTGATCAAAACTATAAGTCTTGATTTCTAGTCTACTCAAAAGTCTATCTATTCTATCTTCTACTCTTTGAGACAAGAAGTCGTATGAAATATATATAGACTTGGATTATACACATTTGGTATTTCGAGCCGAGTATACCTCGCGTATCTATATCTCGAAATATGTGTTGGTAAGCTTTTCGCTTCGATCAAGTTTATCTTTACCTAGTGACGAAAGTCATGATATGTTTCAATCACTTTGAAAATTGCTTTGAAGAGAAATGGTGTGAATAACAACTACATAACTTCCTCTAAGAATGTTTCAATGATTGAAATGAGAGTTTAGATTACA
>NW_020634998.1:383-1000 GCF_003573695.1 Papaver somniferum
TAACAACTATATAACGTCCTCTAAGAATGTTTCAATGATTGAAATGAGAGTTTAGATTACATAACCAATGGTGGACATAAACATTGTTGTGGAAACACATTTATGTATAAGTTCTATTCCTTGAACCAAAGTTTGCGAACTTTGTTGATCAAGAGAAACCGGAAGAGTGGCTTGTTTCCAAGTCCGCGAACTGCCGAACTTCTCATCCGAGAAATTCTGCTGGAGTTGACAAACTAGACTAGTCCGCGAACCCAGTCCGCGAACCGACGGAATCTTTGCCGAGATTTTTTGCTGGAGTTTGTAAACTCTACCGGTTGCTTATGTCCGCGAACCTAGTCTGCGAACTTGAGAAAGGTTATATATCTGAAGATGATTTCAGAACTTAAACTTAAAAAGACTAATGGATGCAGTATGCAAACCGTGGCTATAAAAGTTCATGAACCGATTCAAGTGAATTAAATTATCTTTGCTTCAATTGAGTCTTGTGTAGTACATGAGATTTCCTTGCAATTGAAAAACTCTCTAACTAGTATTGAAGTCATTTGAACTAGTTATAGTGAAGAATATGGTTGATATGAAATGCTCATGTGGCTAACCTTTTGGTTGACTATTATTGA
>NW_020634999.1:0-1000 GCF_003573695.1 Papaver somniferum
TCAAGGCAAAGTTGCTTCCAAAACTCCATTCCGATCTGGTTTCCACATTGTCCAACTTGAAGTGTAATGATCTCCCTAGGCATTTTTTTTACTTCTTTTTTTTTGGTTGGGCTCAGGAAGGAAAAAAACAAGGGTTTTGAGAAATGAAAGTTTTAGGGGTTTTTTCCTTTTTTATTTCTCTTTCTGATGAACACTCTCGCAGTCGCGCGAATGAGTTTTGAAAGGGGAGGGAAAAAGTGACGGGCTACCGGTGGGGTGTCTCCACTTTTATTATTTTATCTTTTCCCCTCTCAAATTTTTTTATACTATTATTTTTCGGCACATGGGGCTCTAACGTTTAGGTTTTGAGGGTTCGGGGTTCGTAAGATGACAAAATCTGGGTTCAAATAATGATCAACAAATTTCTTTATCCAACTATTTTATGTAATAGCTAAAATGCTCTCTATGAATTATAAATTAATTAAATTAAATACTCCCTCCATTTTAAAAAATAGGCAGGTTTCTTGTTTTAGGTATGTCAAAGAAATAAGCTTGTTTCTATATGTGGAAAGTCAAATGTTATAATTTTACTACTATACCATAGAGGTACCTCTTCTTTCTTTCCATTTTCTCTCCTAATACAAAAAGGAGACCATTTCTCTCTCCTCTTTCTCTAATAACAAATGAGTGGGGACCAAAAGATAGATTAGGAAAAAAACATGGAAAAGTGGTTCCAATGATTAGTTTTCTTAATTTTTGTGAAAACTAAACAAGCCTATTTTTTAGAAACGGAGGGAGTAATATTATTTGGTTTATAGTTGGTGACTGTTAATCAAAAAATCATAACTTTTTTTTTGTGTTAAGAGTGAAGGAAGAAGAAAAAGTTTGAAAAAAACCTAGAAATTTAGGTTTTCTCAATCCAAATGAGTGGCTCTAGTAAGATTAGTGAGGTAGGTGAATCCTCATCTACCAAATTAAACAACAATCCTCCAACTCCTATAGATAATCAAGAATTTCTAAC
>NW_020635000.1:0-238 GCF_003573695.1 Papaver somniferum
TGGACCCAAGTGCATGTTTCTTGTCAGCATATTACATGGTAATTCCCGTGGATCCTGCATTCCACACTTGTTTAGGCGACGGAGACAGGGAGAACACACCCATATTGCTATCCAAGTGTTAGTATTTATTCCGATTGGTCTACTGGTCTGGTCAATTTTTTTTTTTTTTTTTTTTGAAAAGGTAACTCAGTCACTCTATTTCACCCTAGCAAAGGTAACAACTTGAATCGTGTGCCCC
>NW_020635000.1:417-782 GCF_003573695.1 Papaver somniferum
TTTATGGAGAAATAGGGGTTAAGATTCCACCAATCAACAATACTTATGTGATCTAATATTTTTTTACTATGCAATTTAAATAATTGGGTTGATTCTAAATATTGCCAAGAGCAGATTTTCCAAAATATCAAATGTTAATCACAAGTATAATGCATCAAGAGTCTAAAACTAAGCATGCATTATCAAGGGAAAACACAGTTGATTAATAAAAACCATTAAAATCATTTTTATCAATGCAATTAATCATATAGTCTTTTAATCCCCAAAAATCTCTACTGAATCCGACTTTTTCTTTTCTTTTTCTTCTCTGCGCTGTTGAGAGAATATCTCTCTCTGATCTCCCTGTACGCGTTTATGAGCTATTC
>NW_020635001.1:0-594 GCF_003573695.1 Papaver somniferum
GCCTCCCTTTTATCGGGAATCCGATGGAGCCGCTGATAATCTAGTACTGTCTATGTTTGTGATCCTTGTGGAACGTGGATTGAGAGTATTGTTCACTTTTCAACCCATGATCAAAAGCATTTACCAACGGGGACTCAAGGTTGAATTGGGGGCCCTCAAAAAATAATTGGGGATCCCTAGCTACAGGACAAAAAAAGTAATGAAATAGTAATTGGGAGTTATCCCTTATTCCCAACTTTTTAAAATGGCTAAACTATCCCAAATCATTAGTGGTAATTAAGTTAAATAATTGTTAATTAGTTTAATTAGATTAAAATCAGATTTAGGGATAAAATTTTGATAAAAGAAAAATTGTGTTTTTGTGTTGTGGAGAGGAAGAAGTTGAGTTTTTGGGGGTTTCCAGTAGAGGAATCATATTGCTCAAAATGAAGGAACCAATCCTCAAAATGAAGAACTCGAAGCTCAAAACAATCAGGTAAACTTCATATACTCTTCAAATTGTATGAATGATGCCCCAAGTGGTCGATTCATGTACACTATGCAACTACTCAGAGTGAGGGTCGTTAAGTCGAGAGGGTAATAAACGAACGACTC
>NW_020635001.1:605-1000 GCF_003573695.1 Papaver somniferum
GGTCGATTCATGTACACTATGCAACTACTCAGAGTGAGGGTCGTTAAGTCGAGAGGGTAATAAACGAACGACTCTGAGGAGTCGTCAATTACTTGACGCAACCTTTGACGACTCAAACCTGCAATTTTTGCAAGTTATGAAAAATCGTCAACCAAGTGTGATATAATTGACGACTCCAGCTAGTTATGTCATATAGAGTCGTTAACTTAATATGTTTAGAACCCAACGACTCTAAAACTTTTTACTCTCTGAAGATGTTACTCTTAGGGTCGTTAATTAGGCATTCCTATATACTGACGATCCTAGCGAGCCATTTCATAGATCAAGGGTCGGCAAGCAAAATTTATAAAACCAAACGACCCTTCAACATCGTTAACGACTTCAAAAATTTGACA
>NW_020635002.1:0-140 GCF_003573695.1 Papaver somniferum
GGTGAATATATGCTGAGGACTTGAATACGGCTGTTTCAAATTCCTAGTAAAGGGCAAGGCCTGGCCAATACAAGATAAGGGTTCGGATTTCATCACCGTTCTCTTATTGCCCGCCTTAGGAAAACGAAACCAAACGCGAT
>NW_020635002.1:151-505 GCF_003573695.1 Papaver somniferum
TTAATAGGAAACTCGTTCGAAAAATATTGGTTGCTCTTTAAGCACACTTCAAAGTTCATGATGGTTTCTGTGAGTTGAATGCGTGACTGCGCCGCCTTCTAATGCGGTGAGGCCTTGGGTATCAAAGCTCTACTAAGCTTCCCTCGTCTCTATTTAACTTACTTTGACTCGGATTGATTCCAGAGGGGTTTTCTCAAATTGCAACGAATTCCCTTTCGAAACATAGAAGCTGATCTAGAAACTATCTAAGTGGAGCCATCATGCTTTTTGTTTGCTAGAATTTATAGGTTTGATTTGGTCGAGTCAGCCTTGTTTGTGATTGTGTAGAATTCCTCTGTAGTTTGTGTTTCCTCG
>NW_020635002.1:705-890 GCF_003573695.1 Papaver somniferum
AACTTCTTCCTGGACATCATTAGGTTCGGGAAAACGTGTATGAAGATAATCTTGTAAAATGGTTGAGGCACGTATGTCAAGTCCCAAGTGAGGGACCTTTATAAGAGTGAAAGCACATGGAGAATGATAATCACCCCCAAACTTAGAGTTTTTGGCGTCTCTAGGTAGACTGGTCATAATCTCCC
>NW_020635002.1:901-2554 GCF_003573695.1 Papaver somniferum
ACATGGAGAATGATAATCACCCCCAAACTTAGAGTTTTCGGCGTCTCTAGGTAGACTGGTCATAATCTCCCTAATTTCTAGGTCATTAGATTCCTGAAAGTGGGCGATTGATTTTTTCTAAGTCAGGTTCATCCCCGCTAATCTCTACGAGTTCATCTAAGGCTATTGTTTCTAAATCGTTTGACTCGAAAACAGTACTCTCAAGATAAACTGGTTCCTCTAAACCATCATCGGTTTCGTAAACAGGACATACTACATCGTCTGAAACGGGGGTATCTCTAGTCAAATCCTCGTCCTTTTGAATAGGTGAATAATTTTTAAAATTATTAGGATCTGAACCAGAAATAATATAATCATTATAAGGCTCAACTGGGGTAACAAATTCCTGATCACTATTCCCACATATTTCAGATTCTTCATCATCACTATCCTCATCATCATGATACAATTTTTGAAATTCAAGAATTCTCAATCTTTGTTCCCAACTACATGGTCTATGTTTATAATATTTCTCATAGATCGTTAGAGGTGATTCCTCAATAAAAGTTGGAGTATCCATATATCGCTTCCCACGCATATATTCACCAAGAGTCATTTCCGAAGACTTCTCTTGATAACGAGAATTTCTAGACATATATTCTCGTAACGTCATCTCAGGTGGCGTCTCCTGAAAAGGATTCATCACCGAGGAAACACAAACTACAGAGGAATTCTACACAATCACAAACAAGGCTGACTCGACCAAATCAAACCTATAAATTCTAGCAAACAAAAAGCATGATGGCTCCACTTAGATAGTTTCTAGACCAGCTTCTATGTTTCGAAAGGGAATTCGTTGCAATTTGAGAAAACCACTCTGGAATCAATCCGAGTCAAAGTAAGTTGAATAGAGACGAGGGAAGCTTAGCAGATCTTTGATACCCAAGGCCTCACCGTATTAGAAGGCGGCGCGGTCACGCATTCAACTCACAGAAACCATCATGAAATTTGAAGTGTGCTTAAAAAGCAACCAATATTTTTCGAACGAGTTTCCTATTAAGCTCGTTACCCTATAGGTCTCGTTCTAGTCAAAATTTTAGGCTTAGGATCGCGTTTGGTTTCGTTTTCCTAAGGCGGGCAAGAAGAGAACGGTGATGAAATCCGAACCCTTATCTTGTATTGGCCAGGCCTTGCCCTTTACTAGGAATTTAAAACAGCCGTATTCAAGTCCTCAGCATATATTCACCTTAAGGCAAACAGTAAACCCGCTTGCAGGAGATTCGCGGGTGTTTAGAAGTTTACCTCCCGTACCAGACGGGCGAAGAACCGCTGTAGTCGACTCGGGCCACTGACTCCGGTGTCAGTGTGCGAACCCGAGGGGCCGAGACGATATAGTAATCGTCGTCCTTCCCTGCAAACAGTTTGTATTTAATTTTTTTTTTAATTTATAACCCGTCCGTAGGGTTTTAAAAATAATGTCCAATGTTCAATGTCCGGAAAAAAAAAATAATGTCCAAAAATAAAATATTACAAAAATAAAAACTTTAATTGCATTTTCTAAAAAAAAAATTAATAAAAAAAAAAGTCCTTCGTCTTCTTTCCGTTCTTTTTGCTTTAAGCTTTGCTCCTAGTCTTTATGAAATCGCCATAAATCTTTGACAACTTCTTCTTCTT
>NW_020635002.1:2565-3000 GCF_003573695.1 Papaver somniferum
AAAAAAAGTCCTTCGTCTTCTTTCCGTTCTTTTTGCTTTAAGCTTTGCTCCTAGTCTTTATGAAATCGCCAAAAATCTTTGACAACTTCTTCTTCTTCTTTTTCTTTTCGATCCAAGCCTCAAAACTTGTATCACATAGACAAATACCCAAAGAACGTAAAAAAGAACAAAGAAAAATAAATCTAAAAAAAAAAATTCTACCTAAACACAATTCCGCGTCGGCGGCGCCAAAATGATTAGAGATTTTTCGTGGTTGTAGTAATGAAGGTTCAAACTCTCGGATTTGTGAAGGTTAATTTTTTTTAGACTTAATATAAATAAATAATTTTATATGCACAATATTAAAAAAATATGGGAGAGAATTTTTACCGGGGATCAGGATTCCACCATTCACCAAAATTTATGTGATTCAATAACAATTCTTATCATGCAATT
>NW_020635003.1:0-574 GCF_003573695.1 Papaver somniferum
ATGTTGTGATGTGGTTCTCGTGAAAACAGGGCAAGAGAGAAGTTATGGGAAGTTGATTTATTTTTCGTAAATACGTACAAAAAGGGAAGAGAATATCACCTGTTGGATTTGATTCTATCCTAAAAAGAGGGTTGACGACGGAAACCAGAGAAGAAAAGGGAAAGAATCCGTAACTTTCTGTGAAGAAAAGCCGGAACTTGGAAAAGAAGAAAAACATGGGTGTTCTCGGGATTTAATGACCCTGTGAAGTATATAAAAGGAGTTGGGAGGTTCAAAGAAGGATATCGAGTAGTTGGGGGTCGGTACGAAAATTTAGGAGAATTTTAGAGGAGAATAGAGATCTCCAGAGATCGATTTGCAGGAAAAATACAATATTCTGCTGTTGTTGCTGAAGAGGAAGAACACGAAGAACATTGACGCACAAGTACCTGTCGCAGAACACTATCGATATTCAACAGCAGAACCCATCTATCGTTTATCAACAGTAATTGCATTAGGTCCTTAGCTACTGTTTCCTCTTTGTAACAGAGATTCTGCAACACCTTCACACTGTTGTGAATCATCCGTGTTATCA
>NW_020635003.1:585-1000 GCF_003573695.1 Papaver somniferum
GTTTCCTCTTTGTAACAGAGATTCTGCAACACCTTCACACTGTTGCGAATCGGCTGTGTTATCACTTTTTCACCTCCTTGTACACTTTTGAGCTATAAAAACATATTTTGAGAACATGGTTAATATGAGGAGCTAAACCCCATTGCTGAGGCGCTAGAGGAAGCTATTTTTCCAACAAGAAGTGGTATATTCTCTTTTATCTATTTATTGTATTTTTATTGTGATTATTTGCCTTGAACTAATATCGAATATGATTTTTATTTGAGTAATTGTGATCTATTTTGATGAAGTATGCTTAGTTTAAGACTTTTGATGCTTCATACTTAGTATTTACAATTATTGCTTTTGAAAATCTACTTGTTGCAATAGTAAAAATCAAATTGAACGAGAAAATTGCATGAATACAAAGATTAGA
>NW_020635004.1:0-404 GCF_003573695.1 Papaver somniferum
GTGGAACTGTCACAACATCCTACACGAATTGATGAATAACAAGGAATTCTTCCTTCCAGAAAATATTATATTTAGAGGCTGTAGATTGTGGATTTTCTATAAGGGTTAAAATCGTAAAACCATAATTATACATGCTCCTGATCCAGAAATCAGATGAGTATTGAGGCTGATGTCTCTCATTGAAGCATGAAAGCTCGTGCCATGAAATCTCTGACTGAGAATATTGTCTCTCGGAGTATATGTAGATGTGTAGTCTCTCAGCTGAGGCAACGGCACATCTCATGAATACTGAGCAATTTCAGTAATTACTTCTATATAGAATCAAAAGATTGGACGGCTCCTAGACAGCTTGCCTGCTAGTATAGAGAAATAACGTCTTCAGGATGCAACAAGTTTTTCCGTGA
>NW_020635004.1:415-1000 GCF_003573695.1 Papaver somniferum
GATTGGACGGCTCCTAGACAGCTTTCCTGCTAGTATAGAGCAATAACGTCTTCAGGATGCAACAAGGTTTTCCCTGACTATATAAAGGAGATATGACGTTTCAACAAGCTCATATTTCTCAATTCTCAGATAATTAATGCTCCTAGACAGCATGCCTGCTAGTATAGAGCCATCAATTAATTATCTCTAATCGTTAACTGAATATTCTACGATTCTTCGTATTATTTCGTCACTTCAATTCGTGGTTCTTCCCAGCAGAATTCCACGGGTTAGTGATAAATGTCCAACGAACGGGCATCTGAGCCGCTATCGAGTAAGCCCCGACCAAAATGGTGCAAGTGTGCTCAGCAATAATGCACAGACAAGCACCTGAATGCACGAACGAGCATTCCAAAACAAGAAGGAATGATGAACCTATGCAAAATAGGAAGAAAATAATAAATAATAAAATATTAATTGAGGCGCCAGGGGACTAGGCCCACCGGCCAGTCGATCGTGTCGTGGACAGTCCCACGCCCAATTTTATATTTTATCATATTTTTATTATTTTCCTTGATCTCATGAAAATCTCTTCATTTGAACAAA
>NW_020635005.1:0-470 GCF_003573695.1 Papaver somniferum
GTTTTTTAAATGAAATTAATTCATTTCCTTGGTGGTTTCATATACTATGGAAAGTGGATATTCGCTGATACTTTACAATGTTTCTTCATATTACGACATGCGACACAATATTATTGGGCGGATTGTATTTCATGACATGTGGCAGACTTCTATTGGGAGGCGATGTGGCGACGACGTAAATTCATCTGTGGGCTATATTTATGTGTTGTTTCAAAATGAAAAAGGGGGAGGCGGCCGCAGAGCCGTTGACAGAGAGAAGAGGCGACAATGGTTTGGTGTATTTGATTTTTCTTTTCTCATGGTTTGCTAAGTTGTTTGTTAGGGTTTAGATTGAAGCCAATTTATTTATATGAACTCTACGATGATATTTCTAATAATGATTCATTGATTAGTGATTTCTCTTCATATAGCTTGGTGTTTAATCGATTATGTGATTTTCTTGATTACTTAAACTTTTCAATTGATATAGC
>NW_020635005.1:481-1000 GCF_003573695.1 Papaver somniferum
GTGTTTAATCGATTATGTGATTTTCTTGATTACTTATACTTTTCAATTGATATAGCGTGCTTGGTTAAATTCTTTGACGCAATATGCTTTAGGATTGATGTGTAATACTTTAGAATCATTACCCGTGAAGCGAAGGAAATTACAGCGGAGAAACCATATTTTAGAATTTAAACATATTATCTTCCGAGACATGAGATTGATTTCAAAATTTGTCATGAGTAATAAATAGAGATTAGCCGAGTTTATATGATTGAATTGGTGGAAATCGAAAACCTTAACAACCCGTTACCCATTTTGTTTATAGTTAGAATTATTTATTATTTCATTTTGTCCCGAATATCTGAAAAATCGTCAAACATCACCTTATTGATTTGTTAGTTTTTGGTATTAGTTAGTAGTAGTATTTTCACACTCCTCGTGGTAACGACCTGTATTTGCCATTATCTACTAGTTAGACACTGTGCACTTGCAGTATTATTATTGTAGGTTTCCGAGCCTACCAACACTTTATCGTATGCA
>NW_020635006.1:0-311 GCF_003573695.1 Papaver somniferum
AAATCCGATCGAAAAATCTGCCAGTGAAGTGAATAGTTTTCCCGCCATTTTTTATTTTTGAAATGTTGAAGATGAAGTGCCCTTATCCTTTTCTGGGGTGCGAATAGCATATGGGTGCTGAGGACAAATTTGGGTGCTGAGGATGAATTTGGGCTACGCATAACCTTGGGTTTCCCTTAGCCAAATCTTGGGTCCGTATGGCAAATGTCCTCCAGGGGTCCAAATAGCACTTTTTGAGCAACTTTTTTCACACAAGTGTATTTCTCCAAAAACACCTACACAAACATAAAAACACCATAATAAGTACAAAA
>NW_020635006.1:322-2527 GCF_003573695.1 Papaver somniferum
GTATTTCTCCAAAAACACCTACACAAACATAAAAACACCATAATAAGTACAAAATCAAGCACTAGCAATAGAGACACTGAGGACAATTCAGACACAAAAATATGTCTATCAAATACCCCCAAACTTATTATTTGCTAGTCCTCGAGCAAATCTAATATAAAATGACTACACTTAGCACGTGAAGCAAGCCGTTAAACCGCCAGGTGGCCCTAGTGGCGGAGTGTTGTCTCCGGAGGGTTTATCAGAGGTGTACCCACAAAACCATTACTCCAGACCCTAGCTATCTACGCAGAACCTTGGATGGAACTAAAGAATCTCCTTGGTTGGCATACAAACATTGACTATAGGAGGAAGTACCCTGATGCGAATTTCCAATTGTTGTACACGAGTTTGCACTCAACATACTATAATTCATATATAAGTGACAGAGCTCTACTCAGATAGTTTCTAGACATCATAATCGGAGTCAACCAATCACATGGAAAGATTAAGAAGATGGATAAAGAGATGGTTAAATGTGAACGGTTTTTCCCATATCTGTCTGAAGGCCTTTCCCAAGGTGAACCTATCCTAATGGACTGAAATACCGGTCTGACTAATATCAACACAACTGGCATATACAAGAGGACCAGTCGTTGATAAACCTAACTCTAGGTCAACACAACTAGCATATACAAGGGCACCAGTGGTCGACTTTATTGAATTTATTCCGGTTGGTCTAATGGTCTGGTCTCTTCTTCTTTTTTTTTGGTATCTCAATCACTCTATTCCACCCTAGCAAAGGTAACAACTTGAATCGTCTGCCCCACCAAATCACTTAAAAAAAATAAAAACAGAAGGATTAGGATTCAACGAGATATGGCGAAACTACCATGTTTTTTTTTAATTCTAACACCTGAGCTTTGTGTTTTTATGAATAGACTCTTTAGATATTTCCATATAATCAGATTGGTTCCTCAACTCCTATAACTAAGATGTTCCCATCCACTTAGATTGGTTAGTGCCAACCTTAATAAGCATAAATTTCTAGGCTCTGGAGTTTATTTGTTGCATCTAAGAGCTAACAAAAAGTTTCTTCCCCACCCCCAAACTTAAATCTAACATTGTCCTCAATGTTCTAAAGATGAAATTAAAAGCATGAACAATAAGAAACTGTTACCACTTGATGGATGGAAAAAGAAATAAGGAAGGATATTACCGTAAGCATGAGTACCTCCCAGGAAATGCTAAATTTAAAGTCTTTAGCTAGACATCAAATACCTCAAAAAGGATTGTCACCTTCCAAAGTCATATATCAATAGTCGAAACAATTGTGGGTCCATAAGACCAAATAGAACTGACACCAGTATGAGACAACTGCACTGATTCAGAAAAATGAAAAGAATGAGCACGTCCTCATCTAAGGTTTCTGTCAAGAGAACTGGGTTTATCTGCGGCGCGTAATTGAACTTCATATGTGTGTATCGATAAATAGATCCATCCGAAAAACGGGTCTCTAATACCTGGGTTACCTCCTGGACAGTATCAGGAGGATCGGGTTGCGGAGTCTGAAAAGACTCAAGTAATATCTCAGATGTACAAGGATCGAGTCCCAAGTTAGGGACTCTAATTAGGGATACGATACAATCACAAGAACCATCACTACCCCCATACTTAGGGTTCACAGACAAACCTCTAACTATTTCTTGAATTTCCGGATCTTCAGAGTCCTTAAAATACTCAAGAGATTCTTCTAGAGATTGATCACATATCTGATCTAAGAGAATGGTTTCCTCAAAATCATCTAAAGAATCTACCAGTAAAGTGTCAAGCCAATTATCCTGAACCAAATCCTGAACTAAAGTGCTAATCATATTCACTTCTTCTAAATCATCGTTCTCAGAAGGTTGTCTAGTAACATTAAAGACATTTAGTTCAGTGGTCATATTACCAAAGGATATGTTCATAAGCCCAGTCCTACAGTTCATGACAGCGTCATCTGTGGATAAAAATGGGCGACCTAAAATCACTGGGATTTGACGACTTGGGTCCTGAACAGGCTGGTTGTCTAGAACAACGAAATCCACAGGATAAATAAACTTATCAACCTCAATCAGAACATCCTCTATGACACCACGAGGGACTTTGACAGACCTATCAGCTAATTGTAGTGTCATTTTAGTCGGTTTCAACTTACCAAGACCTAGCTGGGTGTATACATGATAC
>NW_020635006.1:2554-3000 GCF_003573695.1 Papaver somniferum
TAGTGTCATTTTAGTCGGTTTCAACTTACCAAGACCTAGATCGGTGTACACATGATACGGGAGTAAGTTAACACTAGCTCCTAAGTCAAGTAAAGCTTTATCGACCATGTGATTACCAATCGCACAAGATATGGTGGGGCATCCAGGATCCTTATACTTAGGGGGTGTTTGGTTCAGAAGAATGGAACTTACCTGACCAGCTAAAAAAGCTTTCTTATGGACATTAAGCTTACGCTTTCGTGTACAAAGATCTTTAAGGAACTTGGCATAAGCAGGCATCTGCCTAATTGCTTCTAATAACGGAATGTTGATGTTCACCTGCTTAAATGTTTCCATTATCTCGTTGAAAGTCGACTCCTTCTTTGTTGGGGCTAACAAGTGTGGATATGGGGATCTAGGCACAAAGGTAGACCTATCAGGAATTTCTTGGGAATCCTTAGAGACTG
>NW_020635007.1:0-677 GCF_003573695.1 Papaver somniferum
ATATTTTATTGAAAAAGCGGGGGTCTAACAACACCACCCAATATTTCGCTTAGCAATCTGTATGGACTAACTCCAAAATACTTTCTAGAGAATCAACTAGACAGTCAGAATCAACCTAGGTAAAAGTATCTCAAGGAGTTAATATCTCTCTCTTGTTTTGATTTACTCAAGCTAATAGAAATCAGCGAGTCTTTAATCAAACACAAGGAATAACTTGGATGGTACCAAAGACCAATATCCAAGGATCAATCAATGACAATCAACAACCAAAGGTTGGATTACTCTAATTGATGATCTAACGCACAACCTGTATTATTTCAATTATAAAGATAAAACAATATAATGCGGAAATAGAAATAACACAAACACCAGAAATTTTGTTAACGAGGAAACCGCAAATGCAGAAAAACCCTGGGACCTAGTCCAGATTGAACACACACTATATTAAGCCACTACAGACACTAGCCCACTCCCAGCTAACTTCGGACTGGACTGTAGTTGAACCCTAATCAGTCTCCCACTGATCCAAGGTACATTTGTACTCCGTACGCCTCTGATCCCAGCAGGTACTGCGCACTTGATTCCTTTAGCTGATCTCACCCACAACTAAGATTTTCTACGACCCAAAATCGCAGGCTTTAACAATAAACAAATCTGTCTCACACATACAAGTCTAT
>NW_020635007.1:688-1346 GCF_003573695.1 Papaver somniferum
GAACCAATTGATAATCCGGTCTTATATTCCCGAAGAACATCCTAGAGTTATCAATCACCCCACAACAATCTTAATCGTATGGTAGCGAAACAAGATGTTGCGGAATCACAAACAATTAGACGAAGATGTTTGTGACTACTTTTTATATCTTTCCTATCGGAGATATCAATCTCAAGCTAATCAATCTGAATTTACTCGTACGATAGAAGATGCAAAATCAGATCACACAACAACGATAAAAGTAGTATCGGTCTGGCTTCACAATCCCAATGAAGTCTTTAAGTCATTAACCTGGTTTTAGAAGAAGAAAAACAAAGGTTAAAGGAGAAAAAACTCTAGCACTCAAACTAGCATCACACATAAGGTGTGGGGATTAGTTTTGCACAATTCTAGATGTCTCCTTTATATAGTCTTTCAAATCAGGGTTTGCAATTAGGTTACCTTGGTAACAAAGCAATCAATATCCACCGTTATATGAAAACCTGATTTAGATTCAATCTAATATTTCTCAACTGTTAGATCGAAAAATTAGCTTGTTATACACACTTGACAGTGCACGCTTCTAGGTTTATTAACCGTACCCAAACGTATGCACTTGTTGGTTCAACAATAGTGAACCAAATGGTTAGCCATATGAGTATTTCATATCCACCATGTT
>NW_020635007.1:1546-1796 GCF_003573695.1 Papaver somniferum
CATGAAGTCCTTGAGCTCAACTACACTTTCTATCCTAGTCCGAGACTTATCTATAATAGACTAGAAATCAAGACTTATAGTTTTGATCACTAACATTGACAAACATGCTTGAGATAGCAACCCATGCGAGTTCGACCGACCAATGCTCTAGCATTTATTACTTCAATTCACGGCTTTTCTCTCGGCTGAATTCTATAGATTAGTAATAAATATCTACCACTGAGGCATATGGGCACCACCGAGTAAGACC
>NW_020635007.1:1807-2000 GCF_003573695.1 Papaver somniferum
TCAATTCACGGCTTTTCTCTCGGCTGAATTCTATAGATTAGTAATAAATATCTACCACTGAGGCATATGGGCACCACCGAGTAAGACCCGAGAAAATGGTGCGAGTGTACTTAGTAATAATGCACGAATGAGCACCCAAAAATATGGAAGAATGTGGGTGTATGGAGAGCTATGCAAAATAGGAAAGAGAAAA
>NW_020635008.1:0-709 GCF_003573695.1 Papaver somniferum
ACTTACTTATTGTGCAGGTTCAACAATGGAACTATGAAGATCTTCAACAACAACAGAAATAAAGAAGATAACAACTAATCGTCATTCACAGGTGATTCAAAATCTGATTCTTCTTTTGCTTTGGAAACAACTAATGAAGAAGCTGTTAATAGTAATAATTTTCATCTGGAGATTCAGTATCACCAACATCTGATAATTCTGTTTTTGAGTTCTAAATGTTTGATGAATTGCTTCTGTTGTTTGGTTTTATTGATGTTTAATTTTTGTAATTTAAGGATACGAAATGTAGATGAAGTATTTGGATCTGGCATTTAGTATGTTTATTTACATATTCTCAGTTTTTACTAAACAAAATTGTTACAAAATGTGAAGAAGGACACACAAAACCTTTTTTGAGATCTTTGCTTCTTTCAATTGCTAATAAACCCAGTATGTCCATCCTTCCATGTAATGAAGTTTTCTACACTTCCTTGATGCAAAACAACTTTGGGTACTGGAATCTGTACCTGGAGATATAAATCCTAAAGAGAGTGATGGAGAAATTGAGAAGGTTTTCCAGACCTTGCAAAGTTTACCCTCAGAAATCCCATCAAGAAAGTAAGAGTTATTCTCCTTCATTTTGTTGTACTTATGTATACTACAGTTTTCATTTGTGCAATTGGGAAGTTGATATATACATTCAACTACACTACCATATATATGGATCCAC
>NW_020635009.1:0-450 GCF_003573695.1 Papaver somniferum
AACCTCAGGCATCACCTAAACCTTCTCTGCCAAACACCATCAATACTTTCTTCACAAACTGAACCTTAATCTACTTTGCTTCTCAATTTCTATCAAACCCTTTTTCTCGAATTCACATGTTCAATCAATTTCACAACTCCAACATCAACCAGCCTTTTAATATCAATTCCTGCAGCTGCAATATACCTGCAATTTTAGCTGAAATCAGTGATGCACACAGCAGCAACTCCTGCAGCACTGCATCAACAACTCCACCTGCTCATCCCTTCATCCATCAAACTTACCCACCAATTCACTATAAACTGCACTCATTCAATTAACACAGTACCTCAACCACTCTGCAGTTCCACAAGTGCCTCCAGCTCCTCTGTAACAACCATTCTCTCTCTCAAACCATCAGCTCTCCACATTTCTGAGCAACATAACCCTCTCTCAGATACTGCTCGGGAC
>NW_020635009.1:461-1000 GCF_003573695.1 Papaver somniferum
AACCATCAGCTCTCCACATTTCTGAGCAACATAACCCTCTCTCAGATACTGCTCGGAACAACAACAACGGACTCAAATCAATTCTACCATCACCTATTTCACATCAACATCATTACAGCTCTCTTACAGCACATCCTTCTCTTAACTTCAAGGTCAAACAACCAACACCTTTTCGATCTCTCAATTCAATTGAAACCCAACTTCCACTTCTTCATCTCTGTCTCAATTTTGGTTCTTAAATTACACAACTTCTTCTGAATCTCAACCTCCGCAGCACATATCCCATAGATCTCAACCTCCACAACAACCATTTCACTCTAATTCTGTAATAAATTCATAACGACCACAATTGAAACCCCTTTCTCAGCTTGTATTCGACATGAACCACCCTTTCTGCAGCGAACGCTATCTTTCTCTGCACTAACAATCAATCAAACATCCTTCTGAAATCAACAAATCTTATGGTTTCAAACTCAATTTGAGCAACCCATCTTCTTATTCATCAACATAACCCCATTAATGAAAACATTGATTAGACC
>NW_020635010.1:0-425 GCF_003573695.1 Papaver somniferum
TGAACACACACTGTATTAAGCCGCTACAGATACTAGCCTACTCCAAGCTAACTTCGGACTGGACTGTAGTTGAACCCCAATCAGTCTCTCACTGATCCAAGGTACAGCTGCACTCCCTACGCCTCTAATCCCAGCAGGATACTGCGGACTTGATCCCCTTAGCTGATCTCACAAAAAAATAAGAGTTGCTACGACCCAAAATCACAAGCTTTGACAATAAACAAATCTGTCTCACACAGACAAGTTTATCAAAGGATCAATCTTTTTCCCACGGATAAACCCTAAAGTTTTTGTTCCGTCTTTTGATAATAATCAAGGTGAACAGGAACCAATTGATAATCCGGTCTTATATTCCCGAAGAACAACCTAGATAAATCAATCACCTCACAACAATCTTAATCGTATGGTAGCGAAACAAGATGTTG
>NW_020635010.1:486-907 GCF_003573695.1 Papaver somniferum
GAATCACAAACAATGAGACGAAGATGTTTGTGATTACTTTTTATATCCTTCCTATCGGAGATATCAATCTCAAGCCAATCAATCTGATTGTACTCGTACGATAGAAGATGCAAGATCAGATCACACAACTACGATAAAAGTAGTATAGGTCTGGCTTCACAATCCCAATGAAGTCTTTAAGTCGTTAACCTGGTTTTAGAAGAAGAAAACTAAAGGTTAAAGGAGAATCGACTCTAGCACGCAAACTAGTATCACATGTAATGTATGGGGATTAGTTTTTCAGAGTTGCTAGATATCCTCTAATATAGTCTTTCAAATCAGGTTTCGCCTTGGTCACAAAGAAAACAATATCCACCGTTAGATGAAAACCTGATTTAGATTCAAGCTAATATTTCTCAACCGTTAGATCGAAAACATAGCT
>NW_020635011.1:0-491 GCF_003573695.1 Papaver somniferum
AACAAAATCGGTTTGATTCACTTGAACCAATTCATGAACAATATAGCCATGGTTTGCAAAGATTGCATTGCTTATTGATTTATTGTTTTAAGTTCATGAACTTCTGATTTGAGAAATAACCAGATTAGGTACGCGTACGGGTACGCGTTCCTTAGCTACCGTATTTGAGTTTGGAAACTCAGCAGAAATTTTCAGTTCGAAAACCTCCATGAGTACGCGTACCCTAAGGTGGATGGTTTTCCGGTTTGTAAACTATAAACTCCAGCATAAATTTTCGATTAGAAAACTTCCGCCAGTACGCGTACTGATGTGATTTCAAATTGAGTTGTAGTAAAAAGTTCGTTGAGACTTGTGAAAGCAAAAGATTTTAGATTTAATGAAATTTAAAAACAAACAAAACTTAATTCAAGATTATTAGGAATAACCAAGACACTGATTCCACTATCACACATGAATAAATTATGGCAAATAATCCAAAACTCTAATTATCT
>NW_020635011.1:502-1000 GCF_003573695.1 Papaver somniferum
TTGATTCCACTATCACACAGGAATAAATTATGGCAAATAATCCAAAACTCTAATTATCTTTTAAGTCCCTTATTTCTTAATTCACAAATAATCAGACAAATCCTCAAATATCAATTGTATTCCCTAAGCATAGATTATCAATTGACTAAACAAAGTATAACCTATCAGATTGAATCACAACTAATTAAGAAAATTATGCAAACAATTTAAAACTCTGCAAAAGCAGTGATTGAGTGAATTATAAATTTGAGAAAATAAAATAGTTACCAATTATTCATGCGTAAATAGCTTCCTCATTGCCTTGGTTGTGGGAGATTTAGCTCATTATCATGTTGGAAACACGCTCAAAAGTTGATTTCATTGCTCAAATGGTGTTTACAAATGATGAAAAGGGAGAAATAATTCAAAACCGGGTTTGTAACGCTTATAATTGTTGCAAACCAAAGAACGATACGGAGTATGTGTCATTGTTACTGTAGCTCTAAGACTGTTGCTGAG
>NW_020635012.1:0-1000 GCF_003573695.1 Papaver somniferum
CATGTAGTAAAGTGCAGGGAAAACAATAACGTGACACTAATGCATCAAAGTGTCTAAGTTCAATGTCTAGCTAAAATCAATTGGTATATCATCCTGCTCGATTTGAAACTTAAACGGTATTCCAATGCATAACTAATTGCCACTGGTTAAAAGATGACAAATAACTAATTTTTATTTTCCTACTGTTTGTAATTTTATGAAGCTCCTCAGTCATGAAAATGCATATTATAAGACCATTAATTTCATAAAATACATGCTGATATAAAAAAAATAAAGTAATACTATTAAACACCTAAAATAAATCTACATTAACGGAATAAAAATTATTTTATAAAATACATGCCTTAAGAAAAAAAAAGAGTGATATAATATTTCAAATAATTAGATCAGTTTTTTAAAGTATGAAATACCATTTAGTCCTAGAAATAATATATTAGAGAGAGTTTGGTCCAGTTGACCTAGTAAACTATCTGTTTGAACCTTTTTTTTAAATATATATTATTATTTGGTCCTAGGGTGTACAATATCCACTCGGGATGACGTCATGGATGATGTAATTTTCCTTTTATAGTGGCAGAAATACCCTTTTGGAACCATATAATATATATACTCAATTATGACAATTATTAAGAGAGAATAAATCATTTTTCAGATCTACTTTCTCTTTTCTCTCAGTTTTCCCTTTCTTCTCTGCTGTTGGAATTTTTCTAGGGTTTTTTTTTTTTTTTTTTCTGTTGCTGCAATTGTTTATAGAAATTCGAAGATCGATTTACAATGATCTTGAAGATTAATTTATATAGATTACAAAGATAAATTCGAAGATTGATTTGATTACAGAGATTTACGAAGATTGATTTAAAGATTTTTTTATTTTAAACTTTTTCTGCTGATGTCAAAGAAGATGAAGATTGATAATGAATATGATGAAGATGATGACGATGATGATGTTGTAAACGACGAAGATGATATAAAGATGATGAAGACAATGAAGATTTGTGTG
>NW_020635013.1:0-386 GCF_003573695.1 Papaver somniferum
GTTTCGTAGTAGGCTTATTTTCAATAACTCATAGTTCATTAAGATTAAATAATTAATATATGTCACCTGGACCGCTAGAAACTGTTTAAAACATCTAATAATAAACTAAAACTGGTAAATTTAAGAGGTTGGTTCAAAAGAATACACAAAAGTATAGGTTGCTGCTTAGTTTCGTACTAGGCTTATTATCAATAACTCATAGTTCATTAAGATTAAAGAATTAATATATGTCACCTGGACCGCTAGAAACTGTTTAAAACATCTAATAATATGCTAAAACTGGTAAATTTAAGTGGATGGTTCAAAAGAATACACAAAAGTATAGGTAACGGCTTAGTTTGGTTGTAGGCTTATTATCAAAAACTCATAGTTCGTTATGATTAAAG
>NW_020635013.1:586-1000 GCF_003573695.1 Papaver somniferum
TAGGCTTATTATCAATAACTCATAGTTAATTAAGATTAAAGAATTAATATATGTCACCTGGACCGCTAGAAACTATTTAAAACATCTATCAATATGCTAAAACTGGTAAATTTTAAGAGGATGGTTCAAAGAATACACAAAAGTATATGTAACGGCTTAGTTTGGTTGTAAGCTTATTATCAAAAACTAATATTTCGTTATGATTAAAGAATTAACATATGTCACATGGACCGCTAGAAATTGTTTAAAACACCTAATAATATACTAAAAATGTTAAATTTAAGAGGATGGTTCTAACAAATACATAAAGATATAGGTAATTTCTAAGTTTTGTAGTAGGATTATTATCAATAACTCATAGTTCTTCAAGATTAAAGAA
Organism: Papaver somniferum; assembly: GCF_003573695.1. Taxonomy (NCBI): domain Eukaryota; kingdom Viridiplantae; phylum Streptophyta; class Magnoliopsida; order Ranunculales; family Papaveraceae; genus Papaver; species Papaver somniferum. The sequence goes on from NW_020635013.1 coordinate 966, forward strand.
TTAACAGATGTCACCTGGACACCTAGAAACTGTTT
>NW_020635014.1:0-471 GCF_003573695.1 Papaver somniferum
AAAACTCTAAAAACACAAAAGAGCCCTGAAAGAGCTCTGAGAAACTCTAAAAAGCTCAGGAAGACTCCAATAAGCTTTGAAAAGCATAAATTTAATAATACTTCGTAGCACTGGGATCTACAAGCTAGGAGATTCTTTAAAGAATGATAATAACAAATCCCTACAATAGTGAAGATCAACTTTGAATATTCTCTAAAAAGCCTTGAAAACTCAAAAAAAAAAAACCTGAAAAACTCTAAAAAGCCCTAAAATATCTAAAGAGCTCTGAAAAACTCTTTAAAGTTCTGAAAAAGCTTTAAGTTAATTATATTTCGTAGCACTAGTATCTTCTAGCTAGGGGATTCGTTAAAGCCAACTGAAAGTAACTTAACTCTTTATAAATAATGATACTAACAAAATTTTCCCTACAATAATGAAAATTATCTTTGGATGTTTCCTAAAAGCCCGAAAAAACCTAAAGAGCCCATAAAG
>NW_020635014.1:482-1000 GCF_003573695.1 Papaver somniferum
TTATAAATAATGATACTAACAAAATTTTCCCTACAATAATGAAAATTATCTTTGGATGTTTCCTAAAAACCCGAAAAACACTAAAGAGCCCATAAAGAGCTCTGAGAAACTCTAAAAAGCTCTGCAAGACTCCAAATAGCTTTGAAAAGCTTAAATTTAATAATACTCCGTAGCACTGGGATCTACAAGCTATAAGATTCGTTAAAGAATGATAATAGTAAATCCCTACAATAGCGAAGATCAGCTTTGAATGTTCTCTAAAAAGCATTGAAAACTCTAAAAAAACACTAAAAACTCTAAAACTCCCTAAAATATCTAAAGAGATCTGAAAAACTCTAAAAAGCTCTGAAAAAGATTTATGTTAATTATATTTCGTAGCACTAGTATCTTCTAACCAGGGGATTCGTTAAAGCCAACTGAAAGTAACTTAATTCTTTATAAAGAATGATACTAACAAAGTTTCCCTCCAATAATGAAAATTATCTTTGCATGTTTCCTAAAAACTCTAAAAACACTTA
>NW_020635015.1:0-297 GCF_003573695.1 Papaver somniferum
TGGGATGGTCGGGGAAGATGGTGGCAGGGTAGAGCAGGTGGTGGTGGTTCTGGAAATGGTCGGGTGGAGAAGATGAGATCGATGTTTTGGGAAGAAGGGAGTGTTTTGGTGGTAGTATAGGGTTTGGTGCTAGGGTGTGAAGCGGGAGCATCTGGTTCGATGTTTGGCGAGCTCAACCGCGAGATGTGGAGCTGGTAGGTAGATCAGACGGTGATGCGGAGGCAAGCGAGGAGCGACCGTCCGATGAAGGGATACAACGAAACGAACGGTGCTAGATTAGGTTAGGTGCTGTAGTGT
>NW_020635015.1:497-816 GCF_003573695.1 Papaver somniferum
TTCGAGTGAATCAAACCGTTGTTGCTTCGATTGTGTCTTGTGTAGTTACGTAAGATCTAAGAAATTGAACAACTCTCTAACTAGTTCATTTGCGTCATTTGAACTAGTTATGGTGAAGAAGTATTGTTGAACCAACCAATATTAATGTTTGGGAACGGTTCGTAAACCCAAAATTGGACATTTCATTTGTGTGTAACAAGCTAAGTTTTCGATCCAACGGTTGATAAATATTAGCTTGAATCTAATCAGGTTTTCATCTAACGGTGAATATTGAATGCTTTGTTACCAAGCTAACATTGATTGCAAACCCTGATTTGAA
>NW_020635016.1:0-473 GCF_003573695.1 Papaver somniferum
CAAATTATAATGATTGAGATCCATTACAGCAGCAACAAAAAAACAAAATGTATCATCCCTTCCGGCTCGAGTTCCCATTGACCATCATTGCATTGATCTAAATTATTGCTATTTTGATCGACTACTTGGTCTGGAAACTGGATTTAGATTAAAATCTCACTAATTAGTACATTTTTTTCCCGCCATCGATTTCGGGTCCAGATCGTCTGTGCCACTGCTTGTGTGTGCCCTATGTGCCACATCAATAGAATGACGCCACATCATTCCTCTCATTAACCATGACTAACTAACTAACTAGATTTTCTATATATAACAGCAGTCATTTAGGAAAGATAATCAATTATGGACTAAAAAAGAGATTACCAGTATATAGAAAATCTAGTTAGTTAGTTAGTCATGGTTAATGAGAGGAATGATGTGGCGTCATTCTATTGGTGTGGCACATAGGGCACACACAAGCAGTGGCACAGACG
>NW_020635016.1:484-1000 GCF_003573695.1 Papaver somniferum
GTTAATGAGAGGAATGATGTGGCGTCATTCTATTGGTGTGGCACATAGGGCACACACAAACAGTGGTACAGACGATCTCGACCCATCGATTTCACAAGTATTACTGTTTTTAACAAAGAAGAAGAGTAAGAGACGCTGTTCTCTAGGGCTAAAACTGATCATGTTTAGAAATGATTTTCTAAATTATTTCTTATTATTATAAAATTTCTTTTATTTTTGTCTCTTTGGGAAATCAAAAATATAATTTTATTAAAAGCAAAATCTATTAAATCCTATACGTGGAGATTAGTTTATTAATGTGGTTTGAACCACCGTTGATTAAGGAATATATCTTGTGTTGGGTTTTGGCAGGTTCCATGGAAATGTACTTCAGAAGTAGGGTGTCATCTACGAGAACTAGTAAAAGTAAGTCGCTCGAGGATGATTCTTGGAGGTCGACTATGTAAATAAACAAATTAAATAGTGTTCGGTGCTTGGAAACTCTCGAAAAGTTATCGTTAAAACAAGCCTGATACA
>NW_020635017.1:0-391 GCF_003573695.1 Papaver somniferum
TTTTCCTTTTGTTTGACATGTTTTACTTGGCTATAAATAGGCATAGTCAGAAATACATACGCACCCACACACTTTCTTTGATATATATATATACTTCTACAAGTAATCTCCTTGTATTTTTGTTTTGTTATCTGTTCTACGATTTTTTAAGTTCAAACATGGTTAGGTTATTCCCGGAAGAAGATGAGGCTCTTATTAGGGTCTACTGTTCTGTTATAAATCGTGGAAATGTACACGGAGATGATGAGTGCTAAAAAGTGCATATTTCTATATATTTTTCTTGGCATTTAACTCATCTTTTGTGCATTAATTCTACATTTTATCCCATATTCTGTATTTTCTTTGTTTTCAAGAATAAATATTTTTATTAATTAATTTTGCATTTTTAGGT
>NW_020635017.1:591-975 GCF_003573695.1 Papaver somniferum
TGAATTCATGTTTCAATTATCTTGTATGATGTATGTTAGTGTTAGCATGTTAGTCATGAGCTAAGTCTCATTAGCTGAGGCTCAGATGAAGCTTTAGTGGACTGTTAGGTAGTGGAATGTTAGGTTAGAAGCCTTAGTGCACTGAATTGATTGAGCAATGGGAAGAAATCAGTGCTCTGGTATGCCTGTGATTGACTGTGCTGTCAAAAGACAGTCAATACTAGGGGCATATCAGTGAGCAAGCTGATTTTCCTCCCATTCTATTGTATGCATAGGATGTTCAACTCAACCTAGAAATATGTTGTTTGATTAGGACACAAGGTGGATTCTAAGCCTTGGCTTAGCCACAAATCCTTTACAATCACTTATAATTTCAGTTCTATT
>NW_020635018.1:0-381 GCF_003573695.1 Papaver somniferum
ACGAAGCTTTATTCACTGCATCAACAAATATTTTTCAGTCTTATTCAAATTCCACCTTCTCGAGATTTAATTCCTTCGCCCATTGACATGCCTCCCAATGACTCTGCATTCTACTTGATTTGGACCTGATGAGTCTGCTAGACATATGCATTTTGAGCCCCTGTGACAACCTGCAAAATCACGAATAGTAAAACCAATGCCTCCATTTTTTATTGTATACGAAAAGGAACCATCACAGTTAAATTTAAAAGTCCCCCTTGGTGGGGGTGGGGTGGGGGGGGGGGGGGGGGGGGGGGGGGGGGTGGGGGGGGGGTGTATATGATCTGGTTTAGATGATCATAAATTGATGAAGAAGAGAAGAAGAAAAATTGTAAAATAGAG
>NW_020635018.1:581-1000 GCF_003573695.1 Papaver somniferum
GGGGGGGGGGGGGGGGGGGGGGGGGGGGGGGGGGGGGGGGGGGGGGACCAATGGAGGTTAACACGAGACTGCACATGAACTAGGCCACGAGATATCTAAGGCTTAGTTTCAAATTTAGATATCTCTTTCCTGCAACAATGAATAATTTTTCTGGGATTGTATTACGTCCTTTGAAGACCTTGTCATATCTTTCGTTCCATATGCACCACGCCACAATAATCATTTTGCGGAGTTCATCTTCTTGTAACTGATTAGCAAGAAAATTCTCGATCAATCCACAGAGCCAATCTTGCAAGCTTATACCAGAATGAATATGAATTCCAAGAGTTACAAACCAAACTCTTCTAGCTGTGTCACATTCCAGAATGCAATGAGAAGAAGTTTCATCACGTTGAGTACAGAAAGGACAACTTACCAAA
>NW_020635019.1:0-356 GCF_003573695.1 Papaver somniferum
CTGCTGCTATCTACCGCGCAACAACATCGATTCCATGACGAAGCCACTTCACAGTAAAGTCATATTCAGGAGGATTTGGGTTGAAATCCTAGTACACCTTCATCTAAGGTATTCTCAACTCACTAATTGGTTCGTTCATGTAAAGGATCACTGGATGAAAATCAAAGACTATCACTTTCAGTCTCTGGAGCAACTCCGTCCATGGTCTCAGCATCAGCAACGGTCTCAGGAGCAACATCACCGGCTTCATCAACTATCCATTCTCTGAAGCGTTACTCTATGGATCATAATTCTTCAAGCCCTAATGATTCATATCAAGATGTGTATACATGAAAACATGCTATCCAAAGCTTGCA
>NW_020635020.1:0-276 GCF_003573695.1 Papaver somniferum
AGGGGCAACCAGGGGGAGATAAGGGCGACACCCTCCATTAGGGAGCTGATAAGTGTCTTAAGACGCAAATTTCATGAGGCTTTTTATTCACAAGGATATTAAGGCTTGTCATATTTGTGCAACAATCCTGAAGAGGAAATAATACAAAAAAAGGGTAAGACGAGATCAATGGGTTTTCGCATGAAAGTGCGAAGACGTCCTGCGATTTCGTCGCAAGACGGCAATATCATGGGGCTTTATTTTCGCAAGAATATTTAGGCCTGTCATATTGTCGCA
>NW_020635020.1:476-848 GCF_003573695.1 Papaver somniferum
ACATTCCTGAAGAGGTCATAATACAAAAGAAAAAGTTAAGACAAGATCAATGGGTTTTTGTATGAAAGTGCAAGGACGTCCTGCGATTTTGTCGCAATGACAAGAGATGGCATAATAAGACGTTTAATTAGGAAGGCAAAATAAGACCATATGATAAAACAAATTAATTATAAGTTTTTGTAACAGATTATTTTTTGCAAGAAAGATGCTCAGAGGCAAGTATGGGAATCGATACACAAGAAGCATTATCTTTCTTATCAACAAAATATTAAAAGGAAAAGTTGACTCCAAAGTTGGTTGAAAAATGTAACTCTCAAAAGTGATAAAAATAAGACAGTTCAAGAAAACAAAGCTAGATAAGAAGCTCAAGCT
>NW_020635021.1:0-297 GCF_003573695.1 Papaver somniferum
ATAGAACCTTGACAATTAACTCTTCTCTTCGATTTCTTACTTGACTTATAAATTTCTACTTCCCTTTGGCCTTATTGAACAAAACGTAACAATGATTTTTTTCATTTTTCATTTTTTTTCATTTGTGTTTTCATTTTTTTTTTTTTTTTTTTGAAACAAAAATTACAAGCCAACAATTTACATGGCCATGAGAGAAGGACTTTCAAAACTTGGATCTTCGCAACTTGTGATGTCTTGGTATCATGGATTCTACCAACTTATATCATTTGCTCTTATAACTTCAACTTTGATTTTTGA
>NW_020635021.1:497-861 GCF_003573695.1 Papaver somniferum
GTTCTTCCCCACCCCCAAACTTAAATCTAACATTGTCCTCAATGTTTCTAATGAAAGAGCAATACCAAAAGTAAAATAACACGAGGAGAAGTTGGAAAGATAGTACCTGGGTGAAGAAAATTAAAAACTAATATACAACATACAACTTCCTCGATGGTCAATCAAGGGCAAACAGGGTCCTCCAGAGGGACCTCCTCAACATCACCTGTAGGAAAGGGCTCTAAAAAGGGTTTCAATATCTCACCGTTAACCTTCGAAGAACTACTACCATCCGGTGTCTCGATCTCAACAGCTCCATGAGGAAAGACAGTGCGAACAATAAAAGGACCCGTCCACCGAGAACGTAACTTCCCAGGGAAAAGAT
>NW_020635022.1:0-530 GCF_003573695.1 Papaver somniferum
CATTCTGCGCTAGACTCCCCTAACCGGTGTTACCTTTGTGGAAATGTTGAAGAAAATGAAGACCATTTGTTGTTACAGTGCCAGTCAGCTTCTCGTGTTTGGAATTACTTCATCACTGCCATGGGGGGTGTTATGCCCAATACTATTAGAGAGACTGTTGTGAGTTGGAAAAGTTATCCTCTTTCTACCCAAGGAAATCAACTTTGGAAACGTCTTCCGGCAACAATTCTATGGGGTCTCTGGAAAGTCGCAACTCTATAGATTTTAATGGTAAAACTTTCAAAGTCCATGAAGTTATTCGCGACATCAAAATTGATGCGTTTAACTGGTCGAAAAGCCTTAACTTCTTCAAGGGAATTATCACTTCTAATGTAATTTTGGGTTGGGAACAATTCTTTTTAAACCCATATTGAGTTAGCTTTTGTTGTTGGGTTATTTGTCTTCTTTTTCCTGGGGTTCCTGTGTTTGTTTTCAGCTTGTAAGGGTTTCATTTAATTTCTCTAGCCTCCTTGGCTAGTTGGTTTCTTGTA
>NW_020635022.1:541-1000 GCF_003573695.1 Papaver somniferum
CAGCTTGTAAGGGTTTCATTTTCTTTCTCTAGCCTCCTTGGCTAGTTGGTTTCTTGTATTCTTGCATTCTTTTATTTCATTGTTCCTTCTTTGCCGAGCAAAAAAAAAAAAAAAGATTTCTTATCAGTATCCATGTAATCCTATAATCTTGTATTTCTTCACCATGAAATCTGTTTTGGTTTAAAATTGAATTATCATATTTAAATTTTTACAACCGCCATGATAACAGAAATTCTTCTTTGGAGGATTCGAAAGGAAATGGTGGTGGTAGATGGAGATCCGAGAACTAGTGCTTAGAAGATGAGCAGAAGTGCCAGTCTACCTTTAACAGCCTGCATGGATGCGGAAGAACATTTTCTTCGTAAATGGATGTTGATTTTCTGAACTGAGACTGATTTTTCTACTGCATTATCTTAAGGAGTGATTAGGAGGGGTAGATTTTGTTAGATTCCTAGATAT
>NW_020635023.1:0-234 GCF_003573695.1 Papaver somniferum
CTTACAAGACTTAATCTAGCCTTTATATAGGCTTGAAGAATAACTAAACTAGGAAACAGAAAACTAAAAGGAAATCTAAAAGAATCCTAAAAATAAGAAAGACTGAAACTAGAAAACCATGAAAGCCAAACCTCTAAGCAGAATCTTCTGGAATTGTAGTATGCCCTGCATCAGTCCCCCCTTCTAGAGTAAAGCTCGTCCTCGAGTTTTCCAAACAAACCAGAAGTTCATTGT
>NW_020635023.1:245-608 GCF_003573695.1 Papaver somniferum
TCTTAATCTAGCCTTTATATAGGCTTGAAGAATAACTAAACTAGGAAACAGAAAACTAAAAGGAAATCTAAAAGAATCCTAAAATAAGAAAGACTGAAACTAGAAAACCATGGAAGCCAAACCTCTAAGCAGAATCTTCTGGAATTGTAGTATGCCCTGCATCAGTCCCCCCTTCTAGAGTAAAGCTCGTCCTCGAGTTTTCCAAACAAACCAGAAGTTCATTGTCACCATGAAACGTAAAAATCTCTTGAACATTAAATGTGTTGGAGATATTCCAATCATTTGGTAGATCAATAACATAAGCATTATCATTGATCTTCTTTAAAACCTTGAAAGGACCATATTTCTTCATCTTGGTTTTGT
>NW_020635023.1:619-1000 GCF_003573695.1 Papaver somniferum
ACGTAAAAATCTCGTGAACATTAAATGTGTTGGAGATATTCCAATCATTTGGTAGATCAATAACATAAGCATTATCATTGATCTTCTTTAAAACCTTGAAAGGACCATATTTCTTCATCTTGGTTTTGTTATAAGTACCCACTGGAAATCTCTCTTTTCTTAGATGTATCATCACGAGCTCCCCTTCCTTGAAGGTTTTAAACCTCTTGTGTTTATCAGCATCCTCTTTATATTTAGAATTGGACTTCTCCAGTTTAGATTTTACTTCATTATGTAATTCAGTTGCTTTGTCTACAAAAGAGTCGGCTGCAGTGTTTGTACTCTGTGTGGTGGGTAAGGCTACCAAATCAAGAGTATGATTAGGTACTTTAGAGTACACAA
>NW_020635024.1:0-380 GCF_003573695.1 Papaver somniferum
TGAAATTAGAAGGTCCTGTGCGAATTTTTTCATAGGGCCTTTTAGGCTGTAAAAAACAATTTCACCCAAAATATCATAACAACAATAAGCAAAAAAAAAAACTGTTAGTATATCCAAATGTTTTTTTTGTGATCATACAATTAATTTTTTCATTGCCAATTTTCAAAAATGTATACTAAGAAAGAAAAGTAGAACTAACAGGACTTGACTAAAAAATTTTCATACGATAAAAATCTACGAGTTTTGGTATATAGGTTAGAATTTAGAAACATGCACCTGTTGTTGCAAATGAGTAACTAACCTAGTGGTTTATTACGCAGCACTCGAGTAGGAGCAGGAGATCCAGACTCGGAATCTTGCCCTTTTCTTTTCTTTTTCCT
>NW_020635024.1:391-1000 GCF_003573695.1 Papaver somniferum
TTCACTTCGCTAATATACTTAGAATGGGGCATGTAGCAAAAATCCCATGTACCCTATGAATTTATCGCATCATGACCAGCCTTGTATTTCCTGGATGGGCTTAGGGAAAAAGAGCCTTAATTGGTAAAGGAAAAGATTTACACGAACCTGGGCCTGGGGCGACCACACCGCTCGCCCTACCTCACGCCCGGCTCTGCAAGGATTTAGCATGAACGATTTTTTGGGGACCATGGCTTTTTTGGGGGACCATGATTATATTTTGGGTAAAGACATTAGAAGTAAATCTAGGTCACCCCTTATCTAGATATTTATATTAATACTTAAATTACCCTCCTGATTAATTTTGGGTGATGATTAGTTAGTGTAATGATTAAGTTAAAGATAATTAGTGAGATTAAAAAATCATATGGTTTTTTTTTTTAAAAGAAGTAGAATTATTGAGAGAGTAAAGTTAGAGAAGATGAAGAAGGAAAACATGAAAAACGATGGATTTTACCAACCACAACCAGAGGAAGGGTATTTGGGTACCCATGTATGCTTCAAACTTAGATAATGTTGGTTGAATTGCTTCAAACTTTCAAAAAAAAATGAAATTTTTTATGTAGATTT
>NW_020635025.1:0-457 GCF_003573695.1 Papaver somniferum
GTAAAAATTGTACACGTGTTTCGTCACCTTCCCAAAATACCCTCTAAAAATCCCTTACCTCCAAAACCCAAAAATGTCTGAACAGTACACACTTGCTAGACCTGCTTCTTCATCGTCACTTTTACAGAAGCCAGTCGGGTCTTCGGCATAAACCAGAAAAGAATAGATAATCAAACTTTTTGTTCATTGATCATCATTTAAATGGAGAAATCAAATAAACTTTTAAATCAAAACCCAACTTAAGATTCCCAACAAAACAAATTATTCAACCGAAAAAATCAAACAAAATCTATGTTAACCAGTTGGACAACACCCATGTTAGTTTCTCACCCAATATTAAACATCTATTTCATGTCATTTTGCTGCTCTAATAAAAGACAAGTATACACCATTAATGGGGTCGTCAATCTTATTTACATCCCTTACCTCCAAAACCCAATTTTGTTCCATAAAATCA
>NW_020635025.1:468-1000 GCF_003573695.1 Papaver somniferum
TACACCATTAATGGGTCGTCAATCTTATTTACATCCCTTACCTCCAAAATCCAATTTTGTTCCATAAAATCATCACCATTTATTGTCAATCTCCGATCTATACTTGAATCTAAATCTAAAATCGAGTTTCTGTTCGATCTAATTCATCCAATAATCCATAAAATATCTTAAAGATGTTAATGGGATCAATCCAAATGGAACTGGAGATGGGGTCGGGATGAAATTAATAATGATGATGGTACTGTTAGTAATTCCTAATGGAATTGAAAAAATTATTTTTGCTTGCCTAATGGAATTGAGTGAATCAGTGATCAAGAACAGGGGTTTGGGGAATTAGTTAATGAAGATGGGACTTGGTGATCTTATATCCAGATCTAGAAAATTCTAATTTGTTTTGATAAAAAAAAAACACCCTAATTTTAGAATTCTAAAATCTCATGAAACGTGATATGGGACGGGTTAGGATGAGGGGGTCTTGGGGTTAAAATGAGTTTTAACGGACGAAGAAGATGAGGGTGTTTTAGGCAGTTTA
>NW_020635026.1:0-173 GCF_003573695.1 Papaver somniferum
CAGGGAAGGACGACGATTACTATATCGTCTCGGACCCTCGGGTTCGCACACAACATAGGAGTCGTGGCCCGAGTCGACGACAACGGTTCATCGCCCGTCTGGTACGGGAGGTAAGTCCAATCGAAACACCCGCGAATCTCCTGCAAGCGGGTTACTGTCTGCCTTAAGGTGAT
>NW_020635026.1:373-756 GCF_003573695.1 Papaver somniferum
GGTTTATAGGAACGGGTTCATTTCGAAAATACTGTTTTAGAGTCTAGCGACTTAGAAACAATAGTCTTGGAAGAAGAAGATAGACCCGTAGAGATGAGTAAAGATGCACTACCTGATAATAGATTAAAAGAATCAATTGACCATTTTCAAGAATCTAATGATCCAGAAATTAGGGAGATTGTTACTAGTCTATCTAGAGACACTAAGAACTCTAAGTTTGGGGGTGATTATCACCTTCATAGTTCCTTACCTTTAACTCTCAAAAAGTCCCTTCACTTAGGACTTGATATCTCTGCCTCGACAATTTTACAAGATTACCTTCATACTCGTTTTCCCGAACCTAATGATATCTAGGAAGAAGTTCAGTCGTTAGAAACCCATCC
>NW_020635027.1:0-203 GCF_003573695.1 Papaver somniferum
GGGTCAATAGGTCTTGGAAGATAAACTGTGAGTACCTACGACATCCCAGATACGACATGTTCCACCACTTGATGACCTGTGCGAAAAAGAGAAACATCAACATATAGATTACAAAGCAACTTAGTATCAAACAAACAGTAATAACAGTACACATCAACAAGTACATATCAACAAATTGATAAGTTTATATCAATATCTAGTAT
>NW_020635027.1:403-627 GCF_003573695.1 Papaver somniferum
CCCCCAACACCACCAAAATGACTTCTATCAGGCAAACCATCAGCAGCCATGGCTCCAGACGAAAATGGAGAACCAGATATCCAACATAACATATCAAAATGTACCTACTAGATATCCAACAAAACATATTGGATACATATCGATATTTTGAACATCAGTATAACTAACATTACATATCAACACGAACATCAGTATGACTGCCAATAAATATCGATATGTACTAT
>NW_020635027.1:638-1000 GCF_003573695.1 Papaver somniferum
ACTAACATTACATATCAACACGAACATCAGTATGACTGCCAATAAATATCGATATGTACTATTGAATATAACCATCAGTACATATCCTAGTAAGTACTTTCAACAATACATATTGATATGTACAATCGAATCGTACACAACACACAACTCATATCAATATGTGTCGAAGGATATTAATATGTACTGTTTGATTTAATGGTTCTACTAAAAATCAAAAATCATACAGTACACATGTTGGATTGCATTACCTTGTTTTAGCAGAAACACCAGGTTTCTTTGATTTCGCCTTCTTAACAGATTCGTTGTTCTTTCTTGATTTGGTTTCACAACTAGATTTCTTCTTCTGATTCTTTGACCCTGGT
>NW_020635028.1:0-415 GCF_003573695.1 Papaver somniferum
TAGAATCACGGATACTTCTCCCTCCGTGAATATATTTTTACCCTGAGTTTTTGTATTTTCGGCCAGACCTCTCATGGACACTCAACTATCTGTGAGTTTATAAACTCCCCGAATTCTCCAAATAACTTCACGTTGTTGGTTAAACTTCAACATAGAAGTCACTAACAAGCTGGTTAGGACAAGATTAGGAAATTGATGTAATCCTAAGGGAATTAGAAGTCATCTAGTTCTAAGAAAAGGAAAGACATGTAATAAGGTAATAGGACTAGGAAAAGGAATTCATAGTTATATATATATATGATCACCAAAGTTGTGGTTGATCATATGAGCAAGATTAGAGCTTGTGTTTAGTTTTGAGAGATTTTCTAAACATCAGTAAAGAGAGTTGTCTTTATATAACCTAAGTTTCATCTTG
>NW_020635028.1:615-1000 GCF_003573695.1 Papaver somniferum
AAAGGACAAGTGAAGTTTGGGGATGGATCTTCTGTAGAAATTGAAGGGAAAGGATCAATTTTATTTCAGAGCAAGACCGGAGAACAGAAGCTTGTCACAAACATCTACTTCATCCCAAACTTACAAAGCAACATTTTAAATTTAGGAGAAGCTACAAAAGTTGGATGTGATGTTAGAATGCGACAAGATTATCTAACAGTTCATGACCCAAGTGGAAGACTTTTAGTTAGAGTCTCACGTTCAAAGAATAGACTCTACAAGATAAGTCTCATGATTGGAAGGCCGTTGTGTCTGAATATGAGACAGGAAGATCAGACATGGAAGTGGCACGCAAGGTTAGGACACATAAGTTTCAGAACCTTAAAAACTATGTCTCAGATCAAGA
>NW_020635029.1:0-116 GCF_003573695.1 Papaver somniferum
TTTTTTTTATTTTTTTTTTCAACTTTTTGGTAACTACCATTCTTTTTTTTTTCATGGTATCTCAATCACTCTAATTCACCCTAGCATTGTTAACAACTTGAATCGTGGGCCCCACC
>NW_020635029.1:127-482 GCF_003573695.1 Papaver somniferum
ACATAGTTTAAAAAGAAAAAATAAAATAAAATAAATAGAAGTGAAAAGGACTCAACGAGATATGGTGCAACTATCATGTTAATTCTAACACCTGAGCTCTGTGCTTTTATGAATAGACTCTATAGATGTTTCCATCTAATCAGATTGGTTCCTCAACTCCTACAACCAAGATGTTTCCATCCACTTAGATTGGTTAGTGCTATCCTTAATAGGCGTAAATTTCTAGGCTCTGGAGTTTATTTATTGCAACTAAAAAGTTTCTCCCACAACCCCAAACTTAAATCTAACATTGTCCTCAATGTTTTCGATGATAAAATTAAAGCATGAACAAGGAGAAACTGTTACCATTTGAAGC
>NW_020635029.1:682-1000 GCF_003573695.1 Papaver somniferum
ACCTCTATGAGAACATCCTCGATCACACCACGAGGAATTTTAACGGACCTATCAGCTAACTGAAGTGTCATCTGTGTAAGTTTCATCTCACCAAGTCCTAGCTTAAGGTACACATGGTATGGCAATAAGTTCACACTGGCTCCTAAGTCAAGCAACGCTTTTTCAACACGGTACTTACGTATTTTACAAGCAATGGTAAGGGACCCTGGGTCTTTATACTTAAGAGTAGTGGTATTCTGAATAATAGAACTCACGTGACTAGCTATGAAGGCTTTCTTCTGGACACTGAGCTTACGCTTTCGCGTACACAAGTCCTTA
>NW_020635030.1:0-524 GCF_003573695.1 Papaver somniferum
TTCACAATTCTTAACAACATGACCTTTGTTTCCACAATGAAAACATCGATATTGATGACCCTGATGATATGTAGACCTCTGATGTGAGTGGTTTATCTTGTGATCCCTTCCAAATTCTTTTGTGCTAGATAAAAACTCCATTTTAGTATTTTTATTGTCAACACACCTTTTTTCTTTCAAAGAACAAGTTGAATTGGATTTTTTGTACCTTCCCGGAAGGGTTGTGTCCAACTGGTGTTCAGACATTAAAGAACACATATCATCAGTTGCAGTTTTTCTTAGCTGGTCTGTCTTCTTTTCTTGATTAATATTTTTCCTTAGTTTTCCTTCTAAGGATTGAATCTTCGAGGAAGAATTGATCTTGAAGGAGTCTAGATCAGTTTACATGTTGAAAGATCACGTTTGAGTTGATCATTTTCAGCTTTCATATGACATAAGTCTTCAAGGAGCTTTCCTTCTCTTTTTAGTGCAAGTGTAAGTTCAGTTGCACAGGTGAGGAATTCTTTGCTTAATTCATCTAGCTG
>NW_020635031.1:0-392 GCF_003573695.1 Papaver somniferum
ATGGCGGCAGAAATACCAAAACAAAATTTGAAGCACACATCTCCATTGGTTATTACAGTACCTATTACGCGAAAAGAGAAGGGGATAACAAAAAAATCCACGAGAGAATGGATATTGAACAAAACTTTCATCGATACAGGAGGTTCAGTGGATATAATATTTTATCATGCATTCAGGGGAATGGGATTTAAAGATGAAGAAATGTCCCGTTCAACATATCTTGTTCATGGCTTTGGAAAATCCACAACAAAACCTAAAGGAGAAATAGTGGTACGAATTCCACTAGGAGAGATCGAAACACACGTAACACTATGCGTGGTGGATATGGAATCGCCATATAATATGTTGCTAGGAAGACCATGGATACATGCGATAAAAGCTGTAGTATCAAC
>NW_020635031.1:403-1000 GCF_003573695.1 Papaver somniferum
AAATATGTTGCTAGGAAAACCATGGATACATGCCATAAAAGATATAGTATCAACGTTGCATCAATGTTTTAAATTCCCCACACCAAATGGAATAGGTGAAATCAGAGGAGATGTTGACAATGCGAAATTATGTCATCAAATTGAAGTAAAGCATTATGAAGGACGAGCAAAAAAGAAACAATTTCGCAGAAAGTTGGCAAAGGAGGCAAAGAAAGAAGAATAATTTGGAGTGTACACGATAAGGGAAAAAGAAGGCATGGGAATACCCAGCGAAATTTCGGAAGAAGGAGAAGGACTTGTGAAAACAATAAAAGAACCAACAACCAATGGGAGAACCCAAATCCAGTTACACTGCCGCAGAACCAACAAAAGAGGTAAACATTGGGACTATGGAAGAACCTCTAATATTGAGAATTGGAACCCAGATGGACGTAGAAAAAGAAAGAACTGTTAACCTTTTGCGAGAATATAAAGGCATTTTCGCAGGGAGCATGGATGAGATACCGGGAATAGATCCATCAATTGCATGTCACAAACTAGAGATTAACAAGAATGTGAGACCATTTAAACAAAGAATAAGAAAAATCGCAACAACCT
>NW_020635032.1:0-685 GCF_003573695.1 Papaver somniferum
TTTGTAATACTCTTTATTTTATTTTATTACAAAATAAAATAAAATAATTTCTTGTAATACTAATTTCTTGTAATACTCTTTATTTTATTTTATTTTGAAGTTTCATGTGTTCCAGGAGGTCCCAGGTTCGAGTCCCCAATGGCGTAATATTGCAGAAATTAATATGGAAGGTGTAGTTAGTTTGCCCCCCTTGTGACACAATCTCATCCCCCCCATCCCCTTCGACTCCTTTGGCTAGGTTACCCATGAGGCTCGCTGGTAGGCTAGCACAACAACCTGTTCAATTAATGTAGTACTATGTAGTTGGAGCTTAGCTTGTTAGGCTTCCAACTAGTTTCATGTAATAATCGTTATCCAAAAATAAAATAAAAAATAAAATAATAATAATAATAATAATAATTTCTTGTAATACTCTTTATTTTATCAAAACTAGTGACAAAACCCCTAGGTGAACAAACTAGTGATAAGAAATAACCGGTCATATTATTTCTACCAAATAAAAACCGTTTCAAATAAAACTGGGACAAAAACCCCAAGCCAAATAATAATGTGTAAATTTAGTTTTTGTTACTTTTAAAAAAGCCAAACATACCCTTCGACCTTTTCTTCTTCTTCTCTGATTTCTTCTTTCTTCCGTCTCCTTCTCCCACCACCATCATCACCAGCAGCAACAATGGAACTGCAC
>NW_020635032.1:696-1000 GCF_003573695.1 Papaver somniferum
CTCTGATTTCTTCTTTCTTCCGTATCCTTCTCCCACCATCATCATCACCAGTAGCAACAATGGAACTGCACGAGAAGAACAACGCTGATTCAAGAGGTGAAGAATTCGAGAGACGTTACCACCACCCTCCTCCGCCTCCTTCAATTCCTTAACCATCGACACCATTACCACCACCACCCCAACCTTAATTAAAACCCTAACCATAGTTTCATTTTCAAATTCAGAAGAAAACACAGGTAGATCTGGTGATGTTTTGATATTTCTGTAAGATTAGATGAATAAATTGTTGAAATTAGGGTTGCGA
>NW_020635033.1:0-541 GCF_003573695.1 Papaver somniferum
AAGAAGCAGCAAGGTCACCGAATAGCTCTGCAAGCGAAATGAACAATTAGAATGAATGAAAGGGTAGATGAATTTCTTGAAACAAGTAAAATAGCTCTGCAAGCGAAATGAACATTTTAGTTTATCCATCCACAACAACAGCAAGTACCAACACAAACTGCCCATCAGTACACCGAAAGGACAGTCACTTTAATTAGATGAAATAGTACACGGTAGCTACGCGTGCTTTACAGTTTTATTGTACTTCTCTTACAACAACGTTCTTAACCAATATTATTTCAAAACCTCAAAAAAACTGAGGGTGATTAAAATGACCATGTAACATAGCTTAAGAAGCAGATCCAGCATATATGATGACACTTAGATAATGTGAGAATAGGGATGCAAATATTTCCAGATTCAGCGCTCTGAACATATCATAGTGATCCCATACCTTTGATCTCTTCACACCAGCATTAGGATTATTAGCTAATGTTTTACCTGCGACACAAGCATGTGAAGGTTCAGAAGCTGGTGTAGATGAGCCAGCGATACTCCCTGT
>NW_020635033.1:552-1000 GCF_003573695.1 Papaver somniferum
GCATTAGGATTATTAGCTAATGTTTCACCTGCGGCACAAGCATGTGAAGGTTCAGAAGCTGGTGTAGATGAGCCAGCGGTACTCCCTGTCCCTGCTGATGGTCCATGCACTTGTCCAGAACGCGGTGGACGTGGAGGGGGAGGTCCCATTTGTGATGCCACTCCATGTATAATTGGAAGATTATAAGCAGAATCATCTTCTGAGATTTCAACCATGGTAACCTGCACAAAAGAAACAAGTTACATCGGTAAAACACATTGCAATCAAACACCATACTAACATCATACTCAATTGAATATTTGCAACAATTGAAAGTACTAACACCATACTGAATTGAACACCATACTCATGACTTAGTTCAAATACCAAATAAATTAACTAGGTTGCACTAAAGAACTGAGATTGATTTAAAATTTAAAATCAAACTACTGGTTCTGAACATAAATGA
>NW_020635034.1:0-381 GCF_003573695.1 Papaver somniferum
ATTTTTTTGGCAAGCACACTTCTAATGCTCATAAGTCTAATATCACTGGTATTCTTGGTATGAAAGTTATGGTACTTCGGTATACCTCTTCTGCTGCATAGATCCAGACATAAGAACTGTCAGGGTGTTATTGATAACATGAATAATAGATTGCAGGGTTGGAAGAGCAAAATTGTGAATCAAGCAGGAAGAACTACTCAGGTTAATTCTGTTCTAAGCTCTATGGGTATGTATCAAATGCAGGTTTTCAAATTACCTGAAGTAACTCTTCAACAAATGGAAAGAATTCAGAGAAGCTATTGGTGGAACAGTTACAGCAAGTCTCGTTCTCAAAAGTACATTTCTTGGAGAAAGGTATGTTTACCTAAAAGGCTAGGTGGA
>NW_020635034.1:581-1000 GCF_003573695.1 Papaver somniferum
TTCATATATTTGGACAAGCTTCAGGTCAGGTGATAAATATGCAGAAATCAACCTTATTTTTTGGCAAGCACACTTCTAATGCTCATAAGTCTAATATCACTGGTATTCTTGGTATGAAAGTTATGGGACTTGGCGAAAAATACTTGGGTATACCTCTTCTGCTGCATAGATCCAGACATAAGAACTGTCAGGGTGTTATTGATAACATGAATAATAGATTGCAGGGTTGGAAGAGCAAAATTGTGAATCAAGCAGGAAGAACTACTCAGGTTAATTCTGTTCTAAGCTCTATGGGTATGTATCAAATGCAGGTTTTCAAATTACCTGAAGTAACTCTTCAACAAATGGAAAGAATTCAGAGAAGCTATTGGTGGAACAGTTACAGCAAGTCTCGTTCTCAAAAGTACATTTCTTGGAGA
>NW_020635035.1:0-560 GCF_003573695.1 Papaver somniferum
CTTTCCATATTTTGAAACATTGAGGACAATGTTTAGTTTAGGTTTGGGGGTATAGAGTAGATACCATGATAATTTGCCATAATTGAAAACGAACTCCTTCTTTTGAAAAAAATCGAAAAAATTCAAAAAAATTAAAAAATCAAAAATCATAAAAATGGAGATCATTTACCTTGAAATGTTGACTCTTGTGCAAATATGTATTTTTATTAGGAGTCTTAGTCTAGATATTTAGGCACCCTGATTCTAGCACAATTCACATAGTGATAAGAAATTTGCACGCGCACGATCTACCAATACATGTATGGCCTCGATCTTCAAGGTGTTTGATAGGAAGTTACGATTGCCAATCACTTTAGAATACTGAACGAAACTTGACTAGCTTGTTCTTTGGTTGGTTGGGATAGAAGGTGGAGGTTACATTAAGAAAGACAACCATCGAATTTAACTGGGTGCATCAAAAAGGGCTACCTCTTGCAAAGTGTCATGTAATATTTTGTTTCCTTTTGTATATGTATCAAAAGTGTTTCCTTGTTCTAAAAAAAAAAAAAAAAAAAAAAAGA
>NW_020635035.1:760-1000 GCF_003573695.1 Papaver somniferum
CTGCTTTGCTCACTCATCATCTTCACTGCCCTGTTCACTGCCTCTTGGCTTTGCTTTTCTCTTTACTGCCTTCTCATTGTTCTCACTGCACTGTCACTGCCATTTAGCTTAGGAATCTTCATGAACACACCCAAGTCCCTGTGGATCGACCCGTACTTGTGCACTCACTACATCGAAACCGTGCACTTGCGGTATCACTGTAGGCCTTAACTTTCTCCATTTTTTATACACTGTCCCCGG
>NW_020635036.1:0-384 GCF_003573695.1 Papaver somniferum
TTATTGTTTTGTGTAGTCAACTGCTGATTCCCTTGTATTTGCCAGTTTGTTGATCTAGATTTAAGTTATTGACCACTGGTTCCCTTGTATATGCCAGTTGTGTTGATATTAGTCAGACCGGTATCTCAGTCCATTAGGATAGGTTCATTCTGGCAGTGGCCTTCAGACAGATATGTGAAACATCGATCATTTGGTTAACATCAAAACCATCTACATTTTTCTATTTCCATCTCCTTTTTATATCCATATGATTAGTTTGACTCCGAATATGATGTCCATAGTGCAACTATCTGAGTAGAGCTTTGTCACTTTATATGAATTTTAGTATGCCTGAGTGCAAACTCGTGTACAACAATTGGAATTTCGCATCAGGGTACTTCCTCC
>NW_020635036.1:562-800 GCF_003573695.1 Papaver somniferum
TGACTCCGAGTATGATGTCCATAGTGAAACTATCTTAGTAGAGCTCTGTCACTTATATGAATTTTAGTATGCTTGAGTGCAAACTCGTGTACAACAATTGGAATTTCGCATCAGGGTTCTTCCTCCCATAAGCAATAAGTATGCCAACCAATGAGGTTCTTTAGTGCCTTCCAAGGTTCTGCGTAGATAGCTAGGTTCTAGAGTAAAGGTTTTGTGGGTACACCTCTGGTAAACCCTC
>NW_020635037.1:0-548 GCF_003573695.1 Papaver somniferum
TGGTGTTTGGCAGAGACTTCAGATTTTGATGCTCTACGAAGGAGCGACCGTAGGATTTCGATGTAGTCCCATCTAACGGCTGAGAATGGAGGCGGTTATGGATATAGAAAATGGGTTTGGGTAAGGGTTTTGGGCCTTGGGTATGCCAAGCCCATATCTTCTTTAAGAACAATTCTTCCTTCTTGAGCCCATTCCTAGCTTTTTGGACTTGTGCGCACCATTCTTCGCGGCTTCCTTGCGTAATTTCTTCCGCCTTTCTACTACTTTTATGCTCTTTTCCGCTCCGCAATTCATCCAAACTTCATTTATTACCTAAAAATACAAAATTAATTAAGAAAAATATTTATTCTTGATTACAATGAAAATACAGAATATGGGATAAAATGTAGAATTAATGCACAAAAGATGAGTTAAATGCCAAGAAAAATATATAGAAATATGCACTTTTTAGCACTCATCAAATACCCCCAAACCTGAATTTTACTTGTCCTCAAGTAAAACAAAACTAAGGAAATCCTACCTATACCACTGTCGCTGGTCTCTCGAAT
>NW_020635037.1:559-1000 GCF_003573695.1 Papaver somniferum
ATAAAAACTATCTCTTGGTGATTAATATTCATAACTTCAGGTCATTCTAGAAACATTTGTAGATACACTTTACACTCTTATCACGTGTCTTTAGTTGTTATCAGTGCTATGATTGTGCCTTTGATAGCTATATTGACATCTCCATTTTGCTGTGAGCTTCTACTGTCTTGCACATGTCACATTTCATGAAATCTGAGCTTATATTTTTTCCTAGAACTTTGTAGGTACGTTCTAAGCAAACCTTCACGAGACTTCAACTCGTCCACTAGGGACACTTAGTGGTTTAAAAGGCTTATTGCATTCGCTAAATGCATTCGAGAGACCAGCGACAGTGGTATAGGTAGGATTTCCTTAGTTTTGTTTTACTTGAGGACAAGTAAAATTCAGGTTTGGGGGTATTTGATGAGTGCTAAAAAGTGCATATTTCTATATATTTTTCTT
>NW_020635038.1:0-112 GCF_003573695.1 Papaver somniferum
CATTCCAATTGTATGCTTAGGGTCTTAATTTCAACCTAGAACTACATTGTTTGGCTAGGACACCAAGGTGGATTCTAAGCCATTAGCTTAGCCACAATTCCTTTCTTCAGTC
>NW_020635038.1:123-498 GCF_003573695.1 Papaver somniferum
CTTGCAATTTGTAGTCTCTGTGCACTGAAAACAGTGCACAAAATCTCCCTCTGCCCTTGGCTTCCAAGCCTTGGTTCTTAGCTGTTTTCTTTGCTGCTTTGCTTTACCTTGCTGCTTTGGTTTTTTACTTCTGCCACTTTGTATGCCATATTACTTTGTCTTGCTCACTGTCTCCATTGTTATCTTAGGTTTCTCTTATAGTTCTCACACTCCCTGTGGACTTTCCCCTGCTTTCCTTCTATTCTATAAACTTAGCCTTGTATACTTGCAAGTTCTGTGTGTTTTCCATTGGCACACCAAGTTTTTGGCGCCGCTGCCGGGGAGTGGTGTTGCCACTGCTGAGTTCCATTAGCATCTCTGCCTTGCAATCATTGC
>NW_020635038.1:698-1000 GCF_003573695.1 Papaver somniferum
CAACTCATTCTCCTGTTGCCCCATTTCCTCAAAGATTGATCTATCAGCAGAAAAGTACCCATTACAATGAGATGTTAGATCTGTTCAAGAGAGTCAACATCAACATTCCTTTTCTTGAAGCTATCAAGCAAATCCCTGCTTATGCCAAATTCCTCAAAGACTTGTGTACTCAAAAGAGCAAGCTCAATGTGCAAAAACGTGCTTTCTTAGCTGAGCAGGTGAGTTCCATCATTCTGAACAAAACTCCACCCAAGTTTAGGGATCCAGGATGTCCAACAATTTCTTGCACTATAGGAGAACAC
>NW_020635039.1:0-126 GCF_003573695.1 Papaver somniferum
GTTAACTTCGTTGTATCAAAAAATCTGACGGTCGCTACCAGCCTCTTCAGGAGGAACCATCCGATCCACCTACCAGCTTCACATCCCACGGCCCATCTCACGAAACATCACCTCTTGATGGACCCG
>NW_020635039.1:137-367 GCF_003573695.1 Papaver somniferum
TCTTTTCCTTCTCCTTCACCCGACAGTTGCAGAGCTCTGCAACTCGAGCTCCTGCCTCTCTTCCTTGTCGCAACATCCACCACACCACACCGTACATCACCACCCCATCCCAAGTTTCTCCCTTGTCTCGTTTTTAGCATCAAACTAGGTGCTACAAGCTAGAACAGTGAGAAGCTAGGGTTACATAATCGCAAAGGGGACAAAACTTGAAGAGACAGGAGCAGAAGAAG
>NW_020635039.1:378-655 GCF_003573695.1 Papaver somniferum
ATCGCAAAGGGGACAAAACTTGAAGAGACAGGAGCAGAAGAAGAAGATGAAACATGGGTATGAGCTTAATCGCAGAGGGGACAACGAAATCAGAAGAGTATGGTAATTCTCTCCCAAGTATGAAAACCCTAATTTTCTTTATAATTTATGGTTTTTCTAGAAAACCCCAATTGATGTAATAGAACTGCTTAGGAGAGGATGAGAGTAGGGTTATGGGAAAAATTAGACCCAGAACACTAGAAAAAGGGGAAACCCTAATTGTACTGTCGATTGGAGA
>NW_020635039.1:855-1000 GCF_003573695.1 Papaver somniferum
TGCTCACTGTTAATGTTTAATTCACTATCATGTAATGTTATGTTCCTGTTAATGCTAGGCTAGAAGCCCTTGAAGCTTTGATTTGATTGTGCAATGGAAGAAATCAGTGCTCATAGCAAGCTGATTATCTTGCCATTCCTTGTGT
>NW_020635040.1:0-552 GCF_003573695.1 Papaver somniferum
GATTTTGTCGCAATGACAACAGGTGGCATAATAAGACCTTTAATTAGGAAGGAAAAATAAGACCACACAGGAATGAGATTTTGAAAAGAAACAAAATTCACTTCGCATAAGATTGCGAAGTTACACATAATTAACCGCGAAATTGAGACATAAAATAAGAATTTTTTTATGAAATCTCTTATTTGGATTCAAATAACAGAGGCAAGTATGGGAATGTAGAAATTAGAAAATGTTATTTGTCTCCATATAAGAGATTTACTCAAAGATTCAAGAATTAATGATTATACTGATTAACTGTATTGCAAAGAAGAATTTTTTTAATTAATGCAGGTCAAAATGAAAGAAACACAAATATACAGAAAGAAGAAATAAATGTACAAGTATTACAAAGAATCAAAGAAATAAATAAAGATTACTTCTTAGTTAATCCTTCATTATCTTCATCAGACTTGTTCCCTTCTTCGTCTGCGTCAGAATCTTCATCACCATCAGAACCTCCATCACTATCAGATTCTTCATCGTCAGCTTCGCTATCAGAGATAATCAAACTGG
>NW_020635040.1:563-1000 GCF_003573695.1 Papaver somniferum
GCGTCAGAATCTTCATCACCATCAGAACTTCCATCACTATCAGATTCTTCATCGTCAGCTTCGCTATCAGAGATAATCAAACTTGGAGTATTCTGCGGGATTTCTTCCAAGAGACAAGGATAATCAGAATGTGGGATATTATGATCGTCACAAACCATTTGGATAGTTTGATCGCGAAAATGCATATCATCATTCTTAAAATTCGCAACAGTGATCTTGATTTGATTCTTTAATCTAGAATACTTGTCGTTGCGAGAAGAAAGATTCTTTGCGAGTTCCTCCTTTTCAGCTTCGAGTTCTTCAATCTTTTCACGATATCTATTTTCAGAATCTGCGAGCAAAAGACAATCAATTATTAACTTGATGAGAATTCATAAGAAGCAAGAGATTAGTAAAGAAGAGCAGTTAGTAACCTTCTCTGTCAGAAATCATATCTC
>NW_020635041.1:0-962 GCF_003573695.1 Papaver somniferum
AAAAAAAAAAAAAAAAAAAAAAAAAAAAAAAAAAAAGGAAAAGACCGGACCAGTTAGACCAATCGGAATAAGTATTAACACTTGGATAGCAATATGCGTGTGTTCTCCCTGTTTCCGTCGCCTAAGAAAGCGTGGAATGCAGAACCCGTGGGAACTATCGTGTAATCTGCTGACAAGAAGCATGCGCTTGGATCACAAAGATCAATTCATGCCGTTAAGTAAAAAAAAAATGGTTATTGTTATGTGTAGTCAACTGCTGGTTCCCTTGTATTTGCCAGTTTGTTGATATAGATTTAAGTTATTGACCACTAGTTCCCTTGTATATGTCAGTGTGTTAATATTAGTCAGACCGGTATCTCAGTCATTTAGGTTAGGTTCATCTTGGCAGAGGCCTTCAGACAGATATGGGAAACACCGTTCGCTTTTCAACCATCTACATTTTTCTTTCCATCTTCTTAATCTTTTCATGTGATCAGTCTGACTCCGAGTATGATGTCCATCGTGAAACTATCTTAGTAGAGCTCTGTCACTTATATGAATTTTAGTATGCTTGAGTGCAAACTCGTGTACAACAATTGGAATTTCGCATCAGGGTTCTTCCTCTTAGAGTCAATAATTGTATGCCAACCAAGGAGGTTCTTTAGTGCTTTCCAAGGTTCTGCGTAGATAGCTAGGGTCTGGAGTATTGGTTTTTGTGGGTACACCTCTGATAAACCCACCCGAGATTAACTCGGTCACTTTTCAAGAATAAATTTTGCTCGAAGACTAGCAAATAATAAGTTTGGGGGTATTTGATAAACACATTTTTGTGTCTAATTTGTCCTCAATGTCCGTATTGTTGGAACTCTATTTTTGTACTAATATTGTGTTTTTATGTATTTTTAGGAAATAAACATTTTTGGAAAATTCGGCTCGAAAAGTTGATTTTGGCACCCGGAGGACAAGTGTTATTCGGACTCTCA
>NW_020635042.1:0-875 GCF_003573695.1 Papaver somniferum
TAATTGAATACAAGAGAAATCACTTGAACGGTACCAAAGACCAATGTTCAAGGATCAATCAACAACCAAAGGTCGGATTTCCAATTGATTGATTCAAACGCACAACCTGTGATATTTCAATTATATAACAAAATATAATGCGGAATAGAAATAACACAGACACCAGAATTTTGTTAACGAGGAAAACACAAATGCAGAAAAACCCCGGGACCTAGTCCAGATTGAACACCACACTGTATTAAAACGCTACATATATTAGCCTACTACAAACTAACTTTGGTCTGGACTGTAGTTGAACCCCAATCAATCTCACACTGATTCAAGGTACAGTTGAGCTCCTTACGTCTCTGATCCTAGCAAGATACTACGCACTTGATTCCCTTAGCTGATCTCACCCACAACTAAGAGTTTCTACGACCCTAAGTCGAAGACTTTAATAAACAAATTTGTATCACACAGAAAAGTCTACAGAATAGATAAATCTGTCTCCCACAGATAAACCTACAAGTTTTGTCCCGTCTTTTGATAAATCAAGGTGAACAGGAACTAATTGATAACCCGGAATTATATTCCCGAAGAAAAGCCTAGTATTATCAATCACCTCATAATAATCTTAATCGACGCGGCGAAAGAAGATATTGTGGAATCACAAACGATGAGACGGAGATGTTTGTGACTACTTTTCTATCTTGCCTATCAGAGATAAAGATCTCAATCCAATCGTTACGATTGTACTCAACATGATAGATTCAGCAGATCAGATCACACAACTACGAGAAAGTAGTATCGGTCTGGCTTCACAATCCCAATGAAGTCTTTAAGTCGTTAACCTGGTTTAAGAAGAAAACCTAAGGTTAAAGGAGAATCGACTCTAG
>NW_020635043.1:0-594 GCF_003573695.1 Papaver somniferum
CTCTTGATTGCAGGCACTGCCTTTAACTCCATCAATATGAGAGACAAGTTTAATTACTTCTTTAGACATCCATGCAAGAATGTTGTGAAGTTTCTCATTCCTCAGTCGAAAAAGACATCTTCGTTCAAGATGTCCTTTATTTCCGCAATAATAGTAGTTAAAGGAATTGTTCTTGAATGTTCTCATGCGAGTTAAATTTGAAGGAGTATAATCCTTGTTCTTGAGACCGTCGACTGCTGGAAAAGTTTTTTTCACATGAAGAGCTGTCATTAGCATGAAAAAAATTGACCTTACCAGTACTTGGAGCGTCTGGTGATAGACGCATTTATGTGTCTATTTTGTTCTCAATTTTCTGTATTATTAGACTCGATTAAGTACTTATTGTGTTATTTTGTGATCTTGTAGGAAATTTTAGAGAAATAAGCCCTTGCGGCGAAATGGGCTCAAAAAGCAGTGTTTTACACCCCGGAGAAATGTACCGTAGGCACCCCAGAAATGCACCGGAAGCGTCCCATAAATGTCCCGGAGGAACCCAGAAAAATTACTATTTCCACCCCAATTGATATTCGCACCCCAGCACTCTGGATAAGGGGC
>NW_020635043.1:605-1000 GCF_003573695.1 Papaver somniferum
GGAGGAACCCAGAAAAATTCCTATTTCCACCCCAATTGATATTCGCACCCCAACACTCTGGATAAGGGGCACCTTCTTCAACAATTTGAATTTGTGTTTTTGGCGGGAAATGAAGTTTTCAACTGGCATAATTTTGATTGTCAAAATGAATGGGTTAGAGTGCGATTCAATCGCTGAAAATTGGCAGAAAGATGTGATTTGGCATAAGGAACAAAGTTTGGGTGGTGGTTTCGATAAAATTTGGCTGGAATACGTGTTTTGATTCTCGAGTTCAAAACAGGGCAAGCATGCACTGGAGGATGTTAATCACGCGTCATGGAGAGTTATGGACGTGTTCTGATGATGTGGAATGGCTCGAGCATCACTTTGGGTCGTGAAGAATCGATTTGGAGCGT
>NW_020635044.1:0-611 GCF_003573695.1 Papaver somniferum
CCACAATAAATACAAAGCTCACAATGACAATAATGGCACTTCTGGATTGCGAAAGCATTTGAATAGATGTCTAAAGAATCCTAATAGGAAGAAAGAAAAGGGACAACCATCTCTGTTGATGCCACCCCCAAAACCAGGTCAGGATGGTAAACTTATTGCTCATACTTACAATTATGATAGGTTAAGAAGGCGTCTTGTTGAGTGGATAATTATGGATGAAATTCCTTTTAGAAAAGTAGAAGGGTCAGGCTTTGTGGCATTGATGCAAGAGGCACAACCTAGGTTCAAGGTTCCAGGACGTATGACAATTTATAGGGATATGTTAAAGATGTATGTAGAAGAGAAGAATAACCTAAAAACTTACTTCTTGACATCTAAGCAGAGCGTATCTTTGACAACTGGCACATGGACATCACCAAATAATTTTAATTATATTTGTGTAACCGCTCACTACATTGATCAGAACTGGAAACTGCAGAAGAGAATACTCATGTTTTGTCAAGTTGAAGGTCACACAGGTATTGCAATCGGTGAGAAGTTGGTGGATTGTTTGGAAGATTGGGGTCTAAAAGATGTGTTTGGTGTCACTCTAGACAATGTCAGCGCCAACA
>NW_020635044.1:622-1000 GCF_003573695.1 Papaver somniferum
ATGAGAAGTTGGTGGATTTTTTGGAAGATTGGGTCTAAAAGATATATTTGGTGTCACTCTAGACAATGTCAGCGCCAACAAAGTAGCTATAGATCATCTGAAGCAAGTTGTTACTAGCTGGATAAGATCACCAATCAGAGCTAAATATTTACATGTAACATTCTCATTTCACATCATTAATTTATTTTGGAATTTGTCACATGCATCTTATGAGTTATGACTAATTTTTCTTGATTATTTGTTTATTGTTATCAGGTGAGGTGTTCAGCCCATGTTCTTGCTCTTGTCATAAAAGATGCAGTACGACTCTTTAATGAATCTGTTAAAAGGATAAGGTCAGTTGTAAAATATGTTCTTGGTTCTCCTTCTAGGTATGAA
>NW_020635045.1:0-137 GCF_003573695.1 Papaver somniferum
CTGATGAGCACAACGCCTTAACAGCTGAGTGGCGTGAAAAGCGAACACTGATGGTTGATATGCAAAATAATTACAATCATGACCATTGTTTGTTTAATGGTACGCTGCTATGGACGCGTGAAAACCTGCGTGATGCG
>NW_020635045.1:148-557 GCF_003573695.1 Papaver somniferum
AGTGGCGTGAAAAGCGAACACTGATGGTTGATATGCAAAATAAGTACAATCATGACCGTTGTTTGTTTAATGGTACGCTGCTATGGACGCGTGACAACCTGCGTGATGCTCGAGAACATGCTTCGGACTTAGAGGCTAGAGTGCGCTTTTTGGAAGGAGAGTTACAACAGGCTCGTTCTTTCTTAGGCCCCGGGGTTAGGGATAGTATGCTGCGTCTTTCCGAGGAAAGAGATAATGCTAGGGCCGAGGTTGGTGCTCTTAATAAAGCCCTAGCAGCGTCTCGAGCTGATGTGGCTCGCCAAGTGGAATCTGAAAGAGATCTTGAAGTGAATGTGTATCGACTCCATAAAAGAATGGGGGAGATGAATGAAGAATTCAACCATCTTCGTCACTTGGATTCAATGAAGCA
>NW_020635045.1:757-1000 GCF_003573695.1 Papaver somniferum
CCTATCTGCATTGTTGTCTCAGGCCAACCAGCGGACCGCTGTTATCACTTATAAAGCTCGATGTCAGTTGGCTGAAGAGACCAACAAAGTCCTAGATAAGATTGAACTTGGTCTTAAAGTCGAACATGTTCTTGTCAAGAATTATCCGCGTCGTCCCCTTCCCGCGCCCTTGCCTGGTTCTTCTGGGCCCTCTTCAGGTGGTAGCGTACCTTCATCTCGCAGAGACAACTCTGTTGATGGAGT
>NW_020635046.1:0-230 GCF_003573695.1 Papaver somniferum
GAGGGTATAACAGTCTTTTCATAATGTTTTTTAATTAATCTAAGGGTGTTTTAGTATTTTCGCCCCAAAAAACACCCCTGATGAGTGCTAAATAGTGCTTATTTATATATATTTTTGTTGGCATTTAACTCATCTTTTGTGCATTAATTCTACATTTTATCCCATATTCTGTATTTTCATTGTTTTCAAGAATAAATATTTTTCTTACTTAATTTTGCATTTTTAGGTAA
>NW_020635046.1:430-733 GCF_003573695.1 Papaver somniferum
AAACACACCCGATCTCTGTGGATCGACCCGTACTTGCACGAGCTACAACTGACGACCGTGCACTTGCGGTATTACTGTAGGCCCGTTTTCATTGCATCATTTTTACACACTAGTCCGGACCTGCCAAGTTTTTGGCGCCGCTGCCGGGGATTGGTGCTGTGTTTTATCTATGTTTTTCTTAGATATTTTGCATTTCATTTCATAGCATTTGCATCTGCATCTGCTTCATTTCATTTGCTATTGGACCTGCTGATTCTGAACCTGTTTTTCCTCTGCTGGGACGCCACTAAGGAAAAGAACCAA
>NW_020635047.1:0-420 GCF_003573695.1 Papaver somniferum
TAATAGGAAAGTCATTCGAAAAATATTGGTTACTCTTTTAAGCATGCTTCAAAGTTCATGATGGTTTCTGCGAGTTCAATACGCCGCCTTGTAACGCCGGTGAGGCCTTGGGTATCAAAGCTCTATTGAGCTTCCCCCGTCTTGATTCAACTTACTTAAACTCGGATTGAGTGGGGTTTGCTTAAATTGTAACGAATTCCCTTTCGAATGATTAGAAGATGGTCTAGAAACAATCTAAGTGGAGCCATCATGCTTTTTGTTTGCTAGAAATCAGTAGGTTTGTTGTGGTGGAGTCAGCCTTGTTTGTGTTTGCATGGAACTTCCCTTCCTTTTAGAATTTATTTCTTTTTCTTTTGTTTTTCTAGTGTATGCCCAAGGTTATTAAAGAGAGGGCTAGGAAAAGAAACACTCTAGGTCGTT
>NW_020635047.1:431-1000 GCF_003573695.1 Papaver somniferum
TTTTCTAGTGTATGCCCAAGGTTATTAAAGAGCGGGCTTGGAAAAGAAACACTCTAGGTCGTTTGATTAGTGATAAACCTAGTAGTTCTTCTTGTGAAGGCAGGGAGCTCGAAGACTCTTCTTTTGAGAGCCCTGTTTTTGGAAACTTCAGTTTTGAGAATATGTCTCTTCGTGAGGAAAATTCCCCTATTACTTCAGCTATGCCAGCGATGACAACTTTGAAAGATTACATGTTCCCAACTAGGTCCACCCGAGCTTCGTGCATTAAATTGCCAGCCACTACGGCTAATTTCGAGATAAAACCTAGTATTCTTTAGATGATCCATATATTCTTAGGGAAAGATTATGAGAACCCTTATTTTCATATTAGGGACTTTGAGGAAATTTGTGGGACAATTAGAATAAAATACCTTACTGATGAAGTTTTGAAACTTAAGATGTTTCCCTTTTCCTTAAGAGATAAAGCCAAGACCTGGCTGAACAACCTACCATCTGAATCCATTGAAACATGGCAGGAACTTATTGCTGCTTTCTATATGAAATTCTACCCTAAGCATAAAACTGCGTCT
>NW_020635048.1:0-463 GCF_003573695.1 Papaver somniferum
GGTGTTGGATTCGGTCAAAATTGGTTAGATAACCGGTGGTAATCAAATCAGGGAAGATATTCTAAAATAGGAAAAATATTCTATTCTTGGAATTCTTGGATGGAAGAGACGTGCATGGGTTGATTCTATTGGCTGGAAACAATCCCTACAGCTCAAGGATGACGCGTGAAGAGATAAAACAGGGAACAATCCGTAACAAATCAGAGAATTAAAGAAAAAAAGATATCGAGAATATTTTCATTCACTGTCGAGTAATGGGAAGATTTTTTGGATTAATGAGAAGTTATTCTTGGTCCAAAGGTGTATAAATATAAATCTTGGGTTAGCATAGAGGGGTGTCGAGAGTTTGGGGTCGAGAGGAGGTCCAGAGAAGCAAAAATCAAGAGTTGATGAAACTCTGTTGCTGCTGCTGCTGCTGATGAAGAACACCAAGAACACGGAGAACGGACCTGCAACAGCAGTC
>NW_020635048.1:657-1000 GCF_003573695.1 Papaver somniferum
TCTCTGGTTTTATTGTATTTCTCATATTCTCATCATTTGTAAACCATTTTTGAGCCATAATAAATTATTTTGAGAGCATTTTTACTATGATGAGTTAAACCCCAACACTGGGACGACGGAGGAGGTCGAGCTTCATAGATGGGTAATTTTATTAATTCTTTTTAAGACTTTTGCATTAAAAATTAATTGAAATATGATTTGATTAAATTGGGTGTTATTTGATTAGATGGGTCATGCTTAGCTTAGGTGATTTGATGTTCCATGCTTAACATTTACAATCAATTTTTTGAGAATCTACTTTGGCAAAATAAGAGTCCATATAACTTATGTTTTGAGCGATTAT
>NW_020635049.1:0-488 GCF_003573695.1 Papaver somniferum
ATTGTTTGGTAATGACTCCTCGACTAATGTTCCTATCATGTTCACCTCTTCTATGTTCGAGTCATCTAGTTCAGAGGGTAGCTTACTAATATTAAAAATGTTCATCTCAATAGTCATATTACCAAAAGACAAATTCATAACACCATTTCGACTGTTAATGATCGCATTGGATGTAGCTAAAAACGGGCGACCTAAAATCACTGGTATTTGGTTCTCTGGGTCAGGACAGGTTGGATATCTAGGATAAAAAAATCCACTGGATAAATAAACTTGTCGACCTCAATAAGAACGTCCTCGATCACACCACGAGGAATTTTGACGGACCTATCAGCTAACTGAAGTGTCATCTGGGTAGGTTTTATCTCACCAAGTCCTAGCTTAAGGTACACATGGTATGGCAGTAAGTTCACACTGGCTCCTAAGTCAAGCAAAGCTTTCTCGACACGGTATTTACCTATTGTGCAAGAAATAGTAGGGGACCCTGGGTC
>NW_020635049.1:499-1000 GCF_003573695.1 Papaver somniferum
AGCTTTCTCGACACAGTATTTACCTATTGTGCAAGAAATTGTAGGGGAACCTGGGTCTTTATACTTAGGAGTAGTGGTATTCTGAATAATAGAACTCACATGACTAGATAGGAAGGCTTTCTTCTGGACACTAAGTTTTCACTTTCACGTACACATATCCTTAAGAAACTTGGCACAAACGGGAATCTGCTTAATCGCATCTAACAATGGGAGGTTGATAGTAACCTGCTTAAAAACCTCCAATATATCATTAAAGTTGGACTCCCTCTTAGTTGGAACTAGCAGCTGGGGGAACGGGGCTCTGGGAACAAAGTCGGGCTCAGCAGGACCCTCATTGGTCTCTTTGGATACTCTATCATTATCCTCATTTTCTGGCTCAGAAGGGTGAACTACAACATGTTCACTATCAGGCATGAAAACCTTATTGTCAACTTTCTTTCCACTCCTAAGGGTTGTTATAGAATTCACATGATTGTACGATTTCTCTCCTTTAGGCTTAGG
>NW_020635050.1:0-116 GCF_003573695.1 Papaver somniferum
AGGAATTTTTAGATAAATAAGCCCTTGCGGCGAAATGGGCTCAAAAAGCAGTGTTTTACACCCCGGAGAAATGTATCGTAGGCACCCCAGAAATGCACCGGAAGAACCCCAGAAAT
>NW_020635050.1:316-575 GCF_003573695.1 Papaver somniferum
GGTGATGAAATCCGAACCCTTATCTTGTTTAGGCCAGGCCTTGCCCTTTACTAGGAAAATAAAGACAGTCTGGTTCGTCCTCAAACAATTATCACCTTAAGGCAGACAGTAACCCGCTTGCGGGATATTCGCGGGTGTTTCGATTGGACTTACCTCCCGTACCAGACGGGAGATGAACCGTTGTCGTCGACTCGGGCCACGACTCCTATGCCGTGTGCGAACCCGAGGGGCCGAGACGATATAGTAATCGTCGTCCTTC
>NW_020635050.1:716-1000 GCF_003573695.1 Papaver somniferum
AAAGTCCAATTGTTTAAAGTCCAAAGTCCAAAATAAATAAAAAAAAAATTACAGTTTTCCTCACACACTCTAAAAAAATTTCAAATTAAAAATTAAATCATAAAATTGTCCTTTTTTTCTTCTCTTTTCGCTTTAAGATTTTTCCTCTCCAAGTCCTTAGTTTTCACTTTGAACCTGCAAAATAAAGACAAAAAGAAACGTAAAAAGGAACAAACAATTCTAAAAAAAAAAAAAAACCTAAAAAAAATAAATCAATCTATATACAAGTCCGCGTCGGCGGCGCC
>NW_020635051.1:0-156 GCF_003573695.1 Papaver somniferum
GAGCATACTTCGAAGTTCTTGACGGTTTCTGTGAGTTGAATGCGTGACTGCGCCGCCTTGTAACCGATGAGGCCTTGGGTATCAAAGCTCCACTGAGCTTCCCTCGCCTTGATTCAACTTACTTTGACTCGGATTGATTCCAGAGGGGTTTGCGCA
>NW_020635051.1:237-542 GCF_003573695.1 Papaver somniferum
TATAGGTTTGATTTGGTCGAGTCAGCCTTGTTTGTGATTGTGTAGAATTCCCTTGCAATTAAGAATGTCGAACTGGTATGATAGAAGCCAATACAATGATTATCGACCTGAATTTGAATATGGACATCATCCTTTTCATGACCATGTTGGGAATAGTGGTTGGGAACGCCATCCTTTGGAAGGATATGGGTCATACGATGAGCCCAATTACTATCCACACATAATGCATCAGTCTTACGAGCAAGAAGATTATAGTACTAGTTCTTCGTCTCTAGAGGATACAATCAAACTATTGAAAAGTAGTC
>NW_020635051.1:742-1000 GCF_003573695.1 Papaver somniferum
AGCTCAGTTGTTAGAAACCCATCCTCTGGTTGATGTGGTTAACCCAGGCTATGATACCAAGATTGACTTTGTTTTCCCACCAAAAACTTTTCTTCCAATTGTGGGAACGTATGATTTTCAGATGTGTCGGATATTAAGTTTTGAGACTAAACCTAATTACTTTAGGATATTAGGGTCGACACATTTTCTTAAGAATGACTATTATTATGGTCAACTCTGTGAGTCAAATATAATTGACTTAGAGGATCCCAAATTATT
>NW_020635052.1:0-340 GCF_003573695.1 Papaver somniferum
ACAATAACCAAAGAAAGTGAACAAGAATAACATGCCCTTATCTAGTTTCCTGATTAAGATATTTATATCTAATTGTGGTTCAGGTTCAGGTTCTATGAAAGGGTCTAAATAAAATATTTTCCTCGGATGCATTTCCTCATAGGTTGGATCCAAATTATTAGGTCCTAGAGTCTGGAAAAACTCAAATAAGAACTTGGAATCACAAAGTAATAACCTAAATAATTGCGGATCCTCTAAGTCAATCTGATATGACTTACATAATTGACTACAGTTAGAGTAGTGGTCATTCTTAGGAAAATGTGTCGATTCCATTAACCTAAAGTACTTAGGCTTAGTCTCA
>NW_020635052.1:540-876 GCF_003573695.1 Papaver somniferum
TGGAAATGGTCAATAGATTCTTCTAAGTTGGGTTCATCCTCACTCATTTCTACGAGTTTATCATCTTCTAAGACTAGTGTTTCTAAATCGCTAGATTCTAAAACAGTATTCTCAGGGTAAACTCTTTCCTCTAAACCATCATCACAATCATATAAAGGATTATCAGAGAAAGGCTCATAAACTAAGGTTTTAATCATAGTTACCTCCTCCGATTCACTGATAGGCACATCAAATAATGGATTATCCAACATACTGCAGGCTAAAGGATCATGAACTACATCGTCTAAAACAATGGTATCTCTAATCAAATCCACATCCTTTTGAATAGGTGAATAA
>NW_020635053.1:0-871 GCF_003573695.1 Papaver somniferum
TATATCTCTGTTTCTCAATGTAATCATCAAATCAAACAGATAGAAATCCGCAAGCCTAATTATTATGAGAAACAACTTGAACGGTACCAAAGACCAATGTTTAAGTGTTAATCAATTTATATCAACAACCAAAGGTTGGATTATCTAATTGATTGAACTACGTACAACCTGTGATATTTCAATAATAAAGAAATTATAATGCGGAAAAGAAATAACACAGACACCAGAAATTTTGTTAACAAGGAAACGGAAAATGCAGAAAAACCCCGGGACCTAGTCCAGATTTGAACACCACACTGTATTAAGCCGCTAGAGACTCTAGCCTACTACTTTTTAACTTCGGACTGGAATGTATTTGAGCCCTAACCAATTCACGTTGATTAAGGTACATTTGCGTTCCTTACGCATCTGAATACCAGCAGGACTCTACACACGTGATTCCTTAACTGATCTCACCCACAACTAAGAGTTTCTACGACCCAAAGTCGAGGACTTGATAAACAAATCTGTCTCACACAGAAAAGTCTATTGAATAGATAAATTTGTCTCTCACATAAATACCTACGAGTTTTTGTTCTGTCTTTTGATAAATCAAGGTGAACAAGAACCAATTGATACATCGGACTTATATTCCCGAAGAACATCCTAGTAATATCAATCACCTAATAATGATCTTAATTGTATGTAAGCGGAACAAGATATTGTGGAATCACAAACGATGAGACGAAGATGTTTGTGACTACTTTTTATCTTACCTATCGGAGATGGAATCTCGAGCAAATCTTAGAGAAGATAGTATTCAATACAATATAACAAAGTAAGATCAGAACACGCAACTAAAGAGAAAATAGTTGGGTCTGTCTTTAGAATC
>NW_020635054.1:0-325 GCF_003573695.1 Papaver somniferum
TGGGACTCAAGCCTAGTGCATCTGAGGTATCGCTTGAGTCTATTCAGACTCCACAACCTGATCTGCCTGATACTGTTCAGGAAAGAATCCATATATTAGAAACCCGTTTTTCGGATGAATCTATTTTTCAAGACACTCTTATGAATCCCAACTGGAGGCTCTGGATAGATCCGGATGTCTTGCGAGAAACCTTAGATGAGGATGTGCTCCTTCTGTTCATTTTTCTGAGCCAGTGCAGTTGTCTCATATTGGTGTTAGCTCTATTTGGTATTATGGACCCACAACTTTTTCGGCTATTGGTATATGACTTTGGAAGGTGAAGATC
>NW_020635054.1:437-695 GCF_003573695.1 Papaver somniferum
GTCTGGCTGAAGACTTTAAACTTAGCACTTATTGGGAGGTAACCCAATCTCATGCAACACGGTAATATCCTTCCTTAACTCTTTTGCTTCAATAGTAACCGTTTCTCCTTGTTCATGCTTTTAATTTCATCTTTAGGACATTGAGGACAATGTTAGATTTAAGTTTGGGGGTATGGGAGAAACTTTTTAGTTGCAATAAATAAACTCCAGAGCCTAGAAATTTATGCGTATTTAGGATGGCACTAACCAATCTAAGTG
>NW_020635054.1:895-1000 GCF_003573695.1 Papaver somniferum
CTGCTGACAAGAAGCATGCGCTTGGATCAAAAAGATCTATTCATGCCGTTAAGTTAAAAAAAAATGGTTATTGTTCTGTGTAGTCAACTGCTGGTTCCCTTGTAT
>NW_020635055.1:0-250 GCF_003573695.1 Papaver somniferum
CCACAAGCATGATCATGACAAAAGGAAATAATACTGGACTGGTCACTCTCAGGTATACATCTCCTAGTAATCTGGTCTGGACAATACTTAAACAAATAAGGATCATCCCAAAAGAAATGCTTCACCTCCGCTAAAAACCTAGAACGATCTAGTTTACCCCAATGTTGGGGCATTCGACCAGTAACAAGATAATTCACTATATTCTCATACCAAGGTGCTTGGGTAACAAAGAACAGTCATCAGGAAAACT
>NW_020635055.1:450-788 GCF_003573695.1 Papaver somniferum
GGGGTAGATAATGCCTGCATCTAACAGCTTAAGAACCTCGGTTCGAACTACTTCTTTCATATTAGGGTTCAGTCGACGTTGCATCTCCCTAAAAGGTTTGGTGTCACTCTCTAAATAGATCCTATGTATACAATCAGTAGGAATTATACCTTTAATGTATGCTGTGGTCCACCCTAAAGCTTCCTTGTTATTCTGAAGGACGGTCACTAGCCTACTTTCCTGATCACTATCCAAGTCGGATGCTATAATCACAGGTAAAGTTTCAGATGGGCCTAAAAACACATACTTCAGGGAATCTGGTAATGGTTTAAGGTCCAACTTAGGAGGCTTTTCTAACG
>NW_020635056.1:0-367 GCF_003573695.1 Papaver somniferum
GCCGAGTAGAGTTTATTTGGAAACCCTAACCAAACAACAACAACAACAACAACAACAAGATAACCTAGAAAGGTTGAAGATGTCTTAACCACCATTACTAGATAATGATGGAGATAACAAGATGATCTTACCGTGCATGGAAGACTTGTGGTTTGACCAGGAAGGACCACTCAAGCATGATTGCATTGTGGATCAAAGAGTAACTAAGACACGACAAGAAGAGAAGGTTTTCCTAAATAGATTCAAGGTCAAGTTCCTATAAGGAAGAGACAGTTCAGCAGGTAGAAAGAGACTCTCGAGTTCCCTAACCTCCAGTACTAACTTTCACAAGAGTTCAAGTTCTTAAAGGGGGGGGGGGGGGGGGGGG
>NW_020635056.1:435-1000 GCF_003573695.1 Papaver somniferum
GGGCACGAATTGGGGATAGAATTGTAATTTAAGAAAGGAATACTGATTTTAGGCAGTAACTTGGATACGGAAATATACTTAGAAAAGTAATATTTCCTAGACAAGGTAATATTCCTAGATAAGGAATTATTCCTAGAAAAGGAAATTTATTCCTAAGAGGTTTGGGAAACCAAACCAAGCCTATAAATAGGGATGTTTAGCTCATAACTAAACACATCTAAGAAAGGAGGTTTATGAGACAGTCACCTACACATAAGTTTGTGAGATAATTATTATTGTAAAAGCAATCTTAGAAAACAGTTTCAGGTTATTTACCTAGAGAGATTGAGAGCGTAACAGAGAGAGAATTGTAATAGTTTTCTTGCTCATAATCTAGAGAAGATATTTTCTTCGAATCTGGTTTCTAGTGTGTTCAGTTTTCTAGTTTTCGTTTATTATTATTATTCTCAATTCCGCCTCTATAATAATAGTCACCAAGGTACATAGATCATACGTATCAAGTTGGTATCAGAGTAAGGTTCGTTTTTTTAAGGAAGATTCCAATGGTTTATGGTCTTTACTAGAT
>NW_020635057.1:0-411 GCF_003573695.1 Papaver somniferum
AATTATTTGGATTTGTATTATAAACAACACTATCATTATAAAGCTCAATCGGAGTAACAAATTCCTGATCACTATGCCTACATATTTCATGTTCTTCATCAATACTATCCTCATCATAATCATCACTATAATAACATAAACATGATTGAACCTTATCTAAATAAGTAGTGTCTTTTATTCTAGCCTCGTCCTCTAAATTAGGAAAATATTCACTATTGATATCAAGGGTAGAATTAGAAACCCTATTTTGGAAATTTAAATTATTTCGAGTAGAATTAGCCAACTGTTCATTTTCTGCCTCTAGACGTGCCTGAATTTCACTGAGCATAACACTTATACGTTCACCACTCTCGTTTATCATCTCAGAATATCGTGTACACTCTTCTTTTGAACTATTCATTGCAACTAAAC
>NW_020635057.1:478-1000 GCF_003573695.1 Papaver somniferum
TTCATACTCCCTTCGAATTTGTTGGTAGGTTTCTTCTAGAGATTGAACAGGTTTAGAAATGTCATAATCAGGACTAGTTTTTAAGTAAGTTTCCAAAAACGCATGACTAGTACTATAATATTCCTGATTTTCTTGCTCG
Source organism: Papaver somniferum (assembly GCF_003573695.1). Taxonomy (NCBI): domain Eukaryota; kingdom Viridiplantae; phylum Streptophyta; class Magnoliopsida; order Ranunculales; family Papaveraceae; genus Papaver; species Papaver somniferum. The sequence continues at coordinate 618 of NW_020635057.1, forward strand.
TAAGACCAATTCGTGTGTGGATAGTAATTGGGCTCACTATGGTATGAACCATAACCTTGAAAAGGTTGGCGTTCCCAACTACTATTCCCACCATGGTCATAAAACTGATGATGTCCATATTCAAATTCAGGTCGATACTCATTGTATTGGCTTCTATCATACCAGTTCGACATTCTTAATTGCAAGGGAATTCTACACAACCACAAACAAGGCCGACTCGACTCCACCAAAACAAACCTAAAGATTTCTAGCAAACAAAAAGCATGATGGCTCCACTTAGATTGTTTCTAGACCAGCTTCTATCTTTCGAAAGGGAATTCGTTGCAATTTGAGCAAACCCCTCTGGAATCAATCCGAGTCAAAGTAAGTTGAATTGAGGCGAG
>NW_020635058.1:0-1000 GCF_003573695.1 Papaver somniferum
ACGTAGGGTCAACAATTTATGATCACAAAAATGTCAATAATTTTATTGGGACTTAATAATATTCGTAAGAGTAGTTAGAATAATACTTCGACCATCAATGTTAATAATAAAAATATTTTAATAGTAGTTACAAATGATAGTAAAAATAATAATAATAATAATTTTGATAAAGTAATGTTAGCATTTCTCAATTTGTATCATATTGAACTTAACTTAACTAAAATCTCATTAAAGACATACGAAATAATAATTATGAGTAAATAATTATGGGAATTTGATAGCGCTTATTTACGATTAAGTTTTGAAAATTAAACTAATGACAAATAGGAATATATGCTTTGCATTTAAACTAGATAGTTAATGTAATACTTATTAGACGCTAGACGTAAAAATATTAGGATATAATATACAAAATAAAAAGATTCAACTTGTTAATAATTTATACCGAAATTATCTTTAGTTTAACAAATGACTCGTTAATCTTTAAAATGAAACAAATATACATGAAGTAGTAATAATAGCATTCTGATGCTTAGTGTAATATTAGAACTAAAAGAAAATAAATTAGTATATCAATAAGATACTTTACATTAATAAAAAAACCTAAAGACTATTAAGATATTTTATAATTTTATGCAGACTCTTAAACCATATTAAATTACCAACGCCAATCTTTAACAAGATATATTATACGGATTCGAGATGAATAAATAAAAATCTGTTATATCAATCCTTACAGGAATGAAGAATTATAATTAAAATATTGAGGCCTAGTGTATCAACCGGACTATCAACTTAAGAATAACGAAAATAATAACACAATTGATAAAAGTATTCGAGTAATTAAATTAGTAGGAAAAGTAAAATTATCAAATATTATAAAATGACGTAAAATTGAATTGGGATTACTTATAATGATAAAATAAATAAATAATAATAACGACAAATAAATTTTGATGATTAAATTGCTAAAATGATGTGAACTATTTATATATTTTAC
>NW_020635059.1:0-506 GCF_003573695.1 Papaver somniferum
GTTATACACCACCACACTTAGTATTTCATGTACAAGCTACTACTTCAGTTGCTGCAGGGCAAGACTATCTGCAAAAAAGAGACCACATGCTTAAAATTTTGAAGGAAGATTTGACAAAGGCTCGAATGAAGCAGTTTACCGATGCTCATAAAACTGACAGGTCTTTTTCAGTTAAAGATTTAGTGTTCTTAAAGTTACAACCATACAGACAATCATATGTGGCTTTGAGAACTAATCTGAAGTTGTCCGTAAGGTATTTTGGACCATTTGAGGTTTTGCAAAGAATTGGAGTTGTGGCCTATAAACTCCAACTGCCAGTGGGTTCTAGGATACACCCTATCTTCCATGTTTCCTAATTGAAGAAGAAGATTGGTCAACATGTTACTCCAGCTTCTAACTTTCCATTAGTAGATTATTCTGGTGCTTTCATAGTGCTTCCAGTAGCCGTCTTGGATTCTAGACATATTCTCAGAGGTGATAACATTGTTCTACAGGTGCTCATTCAA
>NW_020635059.1:517-1000 GCF_003573695.1 Papaver somniferum
GGGGGGGGGGGGGGGGGGGGGGGGGGGGTATTATCATGTAACTAGAGAGTTTATGAGTTGTTATTCTTGTTATGGGCCTGTTAGCCTTTGTTATCCCATTTAGGAAGTTATACCCACTTATGTTATTCCCTTTTTTAGGGAACCTGAGTAGTTATTACCACCAATGGGTGATTGAGTAGTATTGCGGCTATTTATTGGCCAGGGTCTTATAAGAACAGTTTTCATGTTGAAATTAATCTAAGATTATCAGGCTCTTCCTTAAATTAGGAGAGAAGGTTAGTGAAGTAATTGAATTTGATATTCCGTTTAATGACAAAAAATTTCTTCAAGAACTAAACATTTCATGCTAAGGTAATATCTCCTCAACAAGGTGGTTGTGTGAAGGAAAGAAGTATTCAAGATCAAATGATTCTTGCTTCAGAATTAACCAATGAGATTGACATCAAAAGAAGAGGTGGCAATGTGGGGATTAAGATTAGGACT
>NW_020635060.1:0-347 GCF_003573695.1 Papaver somniferum
TGTTACTCCAAATGAACTTTATGATGATAGTGTTATTTCTGGTTCAGATCCCGATAATTTTAATGATTATTCACCTATTCAAAAGGACGAGGATTTGATTAGAGATACCACTTCTTTAGATGATGTAGTATTTCCTTTTGATTACAAAGTCGATAATGGTTTAGAGGAACGAGTTTATTCTGAGAATATCGTTTTAGAGTCTAGAGATTTAGAAACAATGGTCTTCGACGAAGAAAATGAACTCGTACAACTATTAAATATGGGTGAGGATGCGTCACTTGAGTATAACCTAGAAGAAGCAATTGACTATTTTCAGGATTCCAACGATCTAGAAATTAAGGAAATTG
>NW_020635060.1:547-915 GCF_003573695.1 Papaver somniferum
TATTTGTGATAGCTCTATTTGGTTTTGATGACCCACAGAAATTTCGGCTATTACTTTATGATTCTATGAGGTGACTAATCCTTTCTTAGTCTGGCTGAAGACTTTAAACTTAGCACTTCTTCGGAGGTAACCCAACATTCATGCGACACGGTAATATCTTTCCTTATCTCTTTTGCTTCAAATGGTAACAGTTTCTCATTGTTCATGATTTTAATTTCATCTTTAGAACATTGAGGACAATGTTAGATTTAAGTTTGGGGGTATGGGAGAAACTTTTTAGTTGCAGTATGAATAAATAAACTCCAGAGCTTAGAGATTTATGCCTATTTAGGATTGCACTAACTAATCTAAGTGGATGGAAGCATTTT
>NW_020635061.1:0-361 GCF_003573695.1 Papaver somniferum
AAAAAGGAAAGCTCAGAAACGCGTAGAAATCCTAAAACAAGAAATTGCCGCAACTTGGCCGTGAAGAGAAGGAAAGAGATTTTGGAAGATTTGGGAGAGATTTAATCGGTATTTTTGATATAAATAGATGTCTTGGATCATATAGAAGAGGTGTCGAGAGTTTGGGAACCTAAGGAGAGCCAGAGAAGAAGAAATTCGAGATTTACAAAACTCTGTTTCTGCTGCTGCTGCTGCTAAAGAAGAAGAAGAACGCGAAGAACATTGACGCTCGGTAAACAGTCGCAGAACAGTGTCGTTGTTTAACAGCTGAAGAACATTAAGCTGTTCAGGGCAGTCTTATTTTAGGGTCTTAAAATCAGCG
>NW_020635061.1:441-1000 GCF_003573695.1 Papaver somniferum
TAGGGTCTTAAAATCAGCGTCAAAACAACAGTTTTTCTGTAACAGTTCCATTGTAACAGCTGTTTTGCAACACCAATACACTGTTGCAAACAGTCTGTGTTCTTACTCTTCACTCTTTTAATCATCTTTTGAGCAACAGACACACATTTTGAGATCATGATTAATATGAGGAGCTAAACCCCATTGTTGAGGCGATAGAGGAAGCTATTTTTCCAACAAAAAGTGGTATATTCTATTTTATCTTTTTATTTGCAATAATTATATGACTATTTGCCTTGAACTATTATTGAATATGATTTTTATTTGAATGATTGTGATCTATATTGATGGAGTATGCTTAGTTTTAAGACTTTTGATGCTTCATACTTGGTATTTACAATTATTACTTTTGAAAATCTACTTGTTGCAATATTTTAGAATCAAATTAAACAAGAAAATTGCATAAATATAAGTATTGGTTTAATCACTTTGAACTTGGAAAATAGTGGAATCTTAGCCTCAGTGTTTCTTTTAGTATTGATATCATCTTTGATTGAGTTTGCTATAATTTTTAGTGAGT
>NW_020635062.1:0-298 GCF_003573695.1 Papaver somniferum
TGTCTTTTATTCTAACCTCGTCCTCTAGATTGGGCAAATATTTACTATTGATATCAAGGGTAGAATTGGAAACACTATTTTGGAAATTTAGATTATTTCGAGCAGCATTAGCTAACTGCTCATTTTCTGCCTCTAAACGTGCTTGAATTTCACTGAGTGTAACACTTACACGTTCACAAGTCTCATTGAATATCTTAGACCGTTGTGTACTCTCTTCTCTTGAACTAACTGCACGTTCATACTCCCTTCGAATTTGTTGGTAGGTTTCTTCTAGAGATTGAACAAGTTTAGAAATGTC
>NW_020635062.1:498-861 GCF_003573695.1 Papaver somniferum
AGCTCGAGAATCAAATCGATACTTCCAGCCAATTACGATCAAATTCGACACCCAAACTTTGTTCCTTATGCCAAATCACATCTTTCTGCCAATTTTCAGCGATTGAATCGCACTCTAACCCATTCATTTTTACTATCAAAATTCTGCCAGTTGAAAACTTCATTTCCCGCCAAAAACACAAATTCAAATTGTTGAAGAAGGTGCCCCTTATCCAGAGTGCTGGGGTGCGAATATCAATTGGGGTGGAAATAGTAATTTTTCTGGGTTCCTCCGGGACATTTCTGGGACGCTTCCGGTGCATTTCTGGGGTGCCTACGGTACATTTCTCCGGGGTGTAAAACACTGCTTTTTGAGCCCATTTCG
>NW_020635062.1:872-1000 GCF_003573695.1 Papaver somniferum
CAAAACACTGCTTTTTGAGTCCATTTCGCCGCAAGGGATTATTTCTCTAATATTTACTACAAGAACACAAAATAACACAATAAGTACTTAATCGAGTCTAACATTACAGAAAATTGAGAACAAAATAG
>NW_020635063.1:0-431 GCF_003573695.1 Papaver somniferum
ACCCTATTGACATTTCCTCTACTTAGAAGAATTGTTTTCTGGGGTTACCTACTATTTTCCCATTGTTGGGTATTATCGACGATTTCATTCAAAAATGTCATCGCCTCATCAACAGTTTTATTCTCAAACCCACCTGTGCATAAGGACTCAACCATAGTTGTTGTTGAATAATCTAAGCCCTCGTAGAGGATCTGAACTAACCTAACCATTTCTAAACCATGATGAGGACATTGAGATATTAAGTAGTTGAACCTTTCTAAATACATATATAAAGATTCTCCCTCTTGTTGAGTAAAACTACAGATTTGTGTCCTAATAGACGATGTTTTGTGCCTTGGGAAAAACTTCTGTATAAAGGCAGATGTAAGTTGGTCATAGGTTTCAATTGACTCAGAAGCCAAACTATACAACCAAGATTTGGCTTTATCTTT
>NW_020635063.1:442-1000 GCF_003573695.1 Papaver somniferum
GTATAAAGGCAGATGTAAGTTGGTCATAGGTTTCAATTGACTCAGAAGCCAAACTATACAACCAAGATTTGGCTTTATCTTTTAAAGAAAAGGGGAACAACCTAAGTTTCAACGCATCATCACTAAGGTTTTTAATTTTCAGAGTACTACAAACTTCCTCAAATTCCTTAACATGAAAATAGGGGTTCTCATTCTCTTTTCCTAAAAAGATTGGGAGCATCTGTAAAGTCCCAGGTTTGAGTTCATAATTTTCCTCGGTTTCAGCTAACTTGATACAAGACGGACGAGAGGTCCTAGTTGGGTTTAATAAAGCTTTCAAAGTTGCCATTTCTGGCACTACCAAAGGACTAGGAGTACTTTCTTCACTAATTGTCAAGTTTTCAAAGCTGAAATTTCCAAAGACAGGGCTCTCAAAAGAAGAGTCTCCCCGCCTTTACAAGAAGAACTACTAGGTTTATCACTAATCAAACGACATAGAGTGTTTCTTTTCCAAGACCGCTCTCTAATAACCTCGGGCATACACTTGAAAAACAAAAGAAAAAGAAATAAATCCTAAAA
>NW_020635064.1:0-871 GCF_003573695.1 Papaver somniferum
TATATCTCTGTTTCTCAATGTAATCATCAAATCAAACAGATAGAAATCCGCAAGCCTAATTATTATGAGAAACAACTTGAACGGTACCAAAGACCAATGTTTAAGTGTTAATCAATTTATATCAACAACCAAAGGTTGGATTATCTAATTGATTGAACTACGTACAACCTGTGATATTTCAATAATAAAGAAATTATAATGCGGAAAAGAAATAACACAGACACCAGAAATTTTGTTAACAAGGAAACGGCAAATGCAGAAAACCCCCGGGACCTAGTCCAGATTTGAACACCACACTGTATTAAGACGCTACAGACTCTAGCCTACTACTTTTTAACTTCGGACTGGAATGTATTTGAACCCTAACCAATTCACGTTGATTAAGGTACATTCGCGTTCCTTACGCATCTGAATACCAACATGACTCTACACACGTGATTCCTTAACTGATCTAACCCACAACTAAGAGTTTCTACGACCCAAAGTCGGGGACTTGATAAACAAATCTGTCTCACACAGAAAAGTCTATTGAATAGATAAATTTGTCTCTCACAGAAATACCTACGAGTTTTTGTTCTGTCTTTTGATAAATCAAGATGAACAAGAACCAATTGATACATCGGACTTATATTACCGAAGAACATCCTAGTAATATCAATCACCTAATAATGATCTTAATTGTATGTAAGCAGAACAAGATATTGTGGAATCACAAACGATGAGACGAAGATGTTTGTGACTACTTTTTATCTTACCTATCGGAGATGGAATCTCGAGCAAATCTTAGAGAAGATAGTATTCAATACAATATAACAAAGTAAGATCAGAACACGCAACTAAAGAGAAAATAGTTGGGTCTGTCTTTAGAATC
>NW_020635065.1:0-232 GCF_003573695.1 Papaver somniferum
ATGCTTACTAGGTGAACGGTGTTTCTCATATCTGTCTGAAGGCCTCCGCCAAAATGAACCTATCCTAATGGACTGAGATACCGGTCTGACTAATATCAGCACACTGGCATATACAAGGGTACCAGTGGTCGATAATCCTAACTCTAGGTCAACACAACTGGCATATACAAGGGTTCCAGTGGTCGACTTTATTGAATTTATTCCAGTTGGTCTAATGGTCTGGTCTCTTTTT
>NW_020635065.1:299-502 GCF_003573695.1 Papaver somniferum
TCTTTTTTTTTTATCTTTTTTTTTGTATCTCAATCACTCTAATTCATCCTAGCATTGGTAACAACTTGAATCGTGAGCCCCACCTAATCACTTAGAGAAACATAGTTTAAAAACAAAACAAAATAAAAACAGAAGTGAAAAGGACTCAACGAGATATGGTGAAACTATCATGTTATTTCTAACACCTGAGCTCTGTGCTTTTA
>NW_020635065.1:513-1000 GCF_003573695.1 Papaver somniferum
AAGTGAAAAGGACTCAACGAGATATGGTGAAACTATCATGTTATTTCTAACACCTGAGCTCTGTGCTTTTATGTATAGACTCTTTAGATGTTGTTATCTAGTCAGATTGGTTCCTCAACTCCTATAACCAAAATGCTTCCATCCACTTAGATTGTTTAGTGCATCCTTAATAGGCATAAATTTCTAGGCTCTGGAGTTTATTTATTGCAAATAAAAGCTAACAAAAAGTTTATTCCCTACCCCCAAACTTAAATCTAACATTGTCCTCAATGTTTCTAATGAAAGAGCAATACCTGGGTGAAGAGAGAAATCAAAAACTAATATACGACAACATACAATCGCCTCGATGGTCAATCAAGGGTAAACAGGGTCCTCCAGAGGGACCTCCTCAATATCATCTGTAGGAAAGGGCTCTAAAAAGGGTTCGAATCTCTGACCGTTAACCTTTGAAGAACTGCTACCATCCGGTGTCTCGATCTCAACAGCT
>NW_020635066.1:0-466 GCF_003573695.1 Papaver somniferum
GGCTCATTCACTGCCTTGGGAGGAAGACTAAATCCAGGAGGGGGGCCAGGGTGCCTAACAGGACGACTCACGGGGCTTTTTCTCGAGTTTGCAGCCAGTGCTGCTGATGGCTTCATTGTGAGACTCTCAGCATTCGGTCCCGAATACATGGCATCAAACTTTGATGGTACCACAGCTTCAGCTGCTTTCCTTTGATCCGTAAACATACCACCAGCGATTAGACTGGTATTTTGTGGGAAAGAATGAGACACCATAGGAGGCAGTGCACTAGCATTAAAAGATTCTCCTGACTTGGCGTTCATAACATTCCCATTATCGACAACACTCAAATTTTTCATTTCACTATAAAAGTAATCCTGCTGATTTGTATGCCAATTTGGAACACTGGAATTGATTGGCTGTGGATGCTTAGGGACCACATTGGCATAAGAAGGAACTGAATGAGTACGATCATCAAGAGCATGCT
>NW_020635066.1:477-1000 GCF_003573695.1 Papaver somniferum
AATGCTTAGGGACCACATTGCCATAAGAAGGAACTGAATGAGTACGATCATCAAGAACATGCTGCGGACTCGGACTCTGGACTGGGGAAGTGTATGTTTCAGAGTAATTTCCTGGTTCACCTTTGGAAACGTTTCCACTGGGGCCATGGGCCACAGAAGCTGTGCTCAAACCAAGAGAAACAACAACATCAATGGGTTTCTCAGCTACAGTAGGCTTGAAAACAATCTCTTCATCCTCCTCTTCTCCTTTCGTGTACAGCATCAAATTTTCTTGCTTCATGCCGTTCGGTTTTGGCATGTCTGATATAGCGAGCAAAGAAACATCGGGAGTTTGAGGTTGGACACCAATGGAAAACTTGTTCAGCTTCTGGTCAAAATACATTGTCTGATGATCAATCCGCACTACATCCATAAGAGCCTTCACTGCAGCTAAAATCCTCTGTATACGAACCCTTTTCTCCTGTCTGCCACCATCACTTCCAGTGGAGTACTTCCTCGAAAAATCCAAAATGAGCTGCGCTGG
>NW_020635067.1:0-236 GCF_003573695.1 Papaver somniferum
CCCATTCAAAAACCAAATTTTACTTGCTCCCATTTTAACAACCAAATTTTTTCTTCTTTATCCCATTAAAACCAAACTTGCTCCCAAATTTTAAAAAACCAAAAAAAAAAAAAAAAAATGTTACCCACCAAAACCAAATTTTTCCCAAAAATCCAAACCCTTTAAAACCAAATAGTGGGCTTTGTGTCTTTACAATATGGGCCAACCTAGTGCTCTCCATGAATACATGTATCCCA
>NW_020635067.1:436-705 GCF_003573695.1 Papaver somniferum
CACCCAGTCCCTGTGGATTCGACCCGTACTTGCACGAGCTACAACTGACGACCGTGCACTTGCGGTATTACTGTAGGCCCGTTTCATTTCGCTTAAATTTCACACTTTCCCGGGTCCACCATGGTGCTAACTGCACGTCGAACGGATAACGAGGTAAGTAAGCATATTCCCACCTTCATTAAGTGGTTGATTTCCTTTCTTAGATATCTTCAGAAAAGAAGGGTTTTCAAAATGAATAAAAGATGTGGGTTTTCAAAACATTTCGGAGG
>NW_020635068.1:0-255 GCF_003573695.1 Papaver somniferum
AGGGCTTAACAACAACTGTGCATGACCTGCAGCACCATTAGTCACAAGGCTAGCCTAACTAAGTGCTTAAATTATGATTATCCTGCACAATTTCAGACCACAAAACTCTTCTCTACATATCAGTTAACTAGCATTCACATGAAGCTTCATCTTTTTCCTCAGCAAGGTGACAAACTAAAACATGGTAAAACTGAAATTAAAAGAAAACAACAACAATAACCTCACAGTAACAGTTAACAGTGGATAAAACAAGAG
>NW_020635068.1:455-669 GCF_003573695.1 Papaver somniferum
GCGACCGTAGGATGCTGAGATGATCCAATATGACGGCTGAAGATGAAGGCGGGTATGGATATTGGAAATGGGTTTGGGTGAGGGTTTTGGGCCTTGGGCCTTGGGTATGCCAAGCCCATATCTTCTTTAAGAACAATTCTTCCTCTTCAAGCCCACTTCTAGCCTTTTGGTCTTGTGCACAACATTCTTCGCGGCTTCCTTGTGTAACTCCTCC
>NW_020635068.1:680-1000 GCF_003573695.1 Papaver somniferum
TGCACAACATTCTTCGCGGCTTCCTTGTGTAACTCCTCCCGACTTTTCATTACTTTTCTTCTCTTTTCGCTCCGCAATTCATCCAAACTTTATTTACAACCTAAAAATGCAAAATTAATTAATAAAAATATTTATTCTTGAAAACAAAGAAAATACAGAATATGGGATAAAATGTAGAATTAATGCACAAGAGATGAGTTAAATGCCAAGAAAAATATATAGAAATATGCACTTTTTAGCACTCATCAGTTGCTCGTTTAGTGGACTCTGAGAAATATCTTGATATCAATATGTACAGGCTTACCAAAGGAATAGAAGAT
>NW_020635069.1:0-380 GCF_003573695.1 Papaver somniferum
GAAAAGTCGCAGGGGCATTACATAGCCCGAAAGGCATGCGTCTATACGCAAAGGTACCAAAGGGACAGGTAAAAGTGGTTTTCTCTTGGTCTTCTGAGGCAATAACAACCTGATTATAACCGCAGTATCCATCTAAAAAGCAATAATGGCTACGTCCAGCTAATCTCTCTAGCATTTGGTCGATGAAGGGAAGGGTAAAGTGGTTCTACCTAGTGACCTTGTTCAATTTCCTATAGTCAATACATACACGCCAACCCGTGGTCACCCGGGTTGGGATTAACTCATTGTTATCATTCTGGACTACAGTAATACCGGATTTCTTGGGAACAACCTGAACGGGGCTGACCCACTTACTGTCTGAAATGGGGTAGATAATGCCT
>NW_020635069.1:391-1000 GCF_003573695.1 Papaver somniferum
CCGGATTTCTTGGGAACAACCTGAATGGGGCTAACCCACTTACTGTCTGAAATGGGGTAGATAATGACTGCATCTAACAGCTTAAGAACCTTGGTTCGAACTACTTCTTTCAAATTAGGGTTCAGTTGATGTTGCATATCCCTAGAAGGTTAGGTGTCACTCTCTAAATAGATCTGATGCATAAAATCAGTAGGACTTATACCCTTAATGTCTGTTATGGTCCACCCTAAAGCTTCCTTGTTATTCTGAAGGACGGTCACTAGCCTACTTTCCTGATTACTATCCAATTCGGATGCTATAATCACAGGTAAAGTTTCATATGGGCCTAAAAACACATACTTTAGGGAATCTGGTAATGGTTTAAGGTCCAACTTAGGAGGCTTTTCTAACGAAGGAACTAGGGTAGACTCACAAACGGGTAGAGATTCGAACTTAGGTTTCTAGCCATTACTAGTATCTATAAAAGGGGTTGAATCTAACAAAGCATTCACCTCATTAATCACATCGTCATCATCAAAATCAATCCCAAAGTGGGCTAGGCATTTCTCTAATGGATCTTCTAACAAAGTGTTTGGTAATGACTCCTCGACTAATGTTCCTATCATGTTC
>NW_020635070.1:0-576 GCF_003573695.1 Papaver somniferum
GTTTATTCCTTTATACGAACATTATTTATGATAGTATTCGACTAGAAAATGACAAGCCCGAAGGCTTCGAGTCGATGAATCGATATAATCATCCCCGTTACGCATACGACGTACAATTCTAGAATTAGGATGTGTGCGAATATTGTTTGTGAACACGTGGATGGCTTCGTGATTTATGTGTTCACAATCTGGCGCTAGAAACAGGGACTTTGTCACGGTAAAATATTTATCTTATCATGTGATGTCACCTTAAACGCGCATTATGGTTGTGCCCTCTTCTGGGTTCAGCGTGATTTCAAAACCTTTTTTATTCTGGTTTCATGGTCTTCATTTTCACAAACACCATTTCAAAGCAGACAAACCCACGGCTATCTATCACAGATTTACGCGTAAGGCGTTTTCCTTTTAAAACCCACGACGGATCTGCCTTTTCAAGAGTTTTCTTTTTCAAAAGTAGTCTGAAAACAAGATCCATGATTGTTTATTAGAGGATTTGTATTGCAAAAACTAGACCGATGAAGTCTTTACATTTCTCTTTTATTAAGGCCCTTGGGCAGCTCATTTCCTTCTATTCCA
>NW_020635070.1:587-1000 GCF_003573695.1 Papaver somniferum
CTTTACATTTCTCTTTTATTAAGGCCCTTGGGCAGCTCATTTCCTTGAGGGGAAAACCAAGTGGAAAATAGGGAAAACCAAAAAAAAAAAAAGTTGGCTACGTCAATTGAAATCAATAACCGATCCAAAAATAATGTTACTTAGATGTCATGTCAGTTGAAATTATCGTCCGTTTATTAATGATTTAGTTAATGCATAATATTAAGTAAAAGAAATTTCTATCCTTAAACTTCTCCTTTCATTAATCGTTTTTCCTTCAAAAAACTTATTATCTAGGGCTATTTTGCATTTTCTCCCCTCCCAAGATAGCTAATTAGAGTTTCCTCCCCAAAATATCAAAATTAGTGTTTCCTCCCATCGTTAATTTTTCCATCCAGATCTCAGTTAGTTGAGTCAGCAGAAGTATACACGTG
>NW_020635071.1:0-201 GCF_003573695.1 Papaver somniferum
CCTGTTTAACCAAGACTCTATGTTCTAGCCCAACTGGATCGAATCCATTAACCACACAATACCTGTTTAGCCCAAGCAGGTCAATCAAAACAAAATCCAGTGATTGAATCTCGCTCAAAGCCCACACAAGATCGAACCCAAATTTCTTCCGTGAACTGCATGAACTTTCCCGCCATTTTGAATTTTCAAATCGTGAAGAAG
>NW_020635071.1:401-688 GCF_003573695.1 Papaver somniferum
TTATTTCAATTGATGGAGCATGCTAGCCTAGGGTTTTGATGTCCCATACTTTCGATTTACAATTGTTATTTCTAAAAAAATCAACTTTTGCAATATTTAGAATCAATTTGAATGAAGGATTTGCATAATTATAATTAGAGAATATAAAATCACTTTGATATTGGTAATTAGTGGAATCCATAGCCCCAGTCTTCTCCATATTTTTCATATCACTTTTATTTAAGTTTCCTATATTTTTATTTAAAATTAAGTCTAAAATCTGCTTTCACAAGTCTTGAACGAATCTT
>NW_020635071.1:825-1000 GCF_003573695.1 Papaver somniferum
AGTAAAAGGCAAAGCGAAAGGAGCGAAAGAAGAAGATTTTTTTTTATATAAAAAAAGAGAGAAAAAAAAGAGAGAGACATTTTTATTTTTGTAGATTTTTTTTTTTTAGACTTTATTTTTCTTTCGCACTTTATATTTTTGGACTTTGGACTTTAAATTTTGGGACATTATTTTT
>NW_020635072.1:0-455 GCF_003573695.1 Papaver somniferum
TAAAAAGGTCAATATGAAAATAAACTTTCAATATTGTTTATAAAGATATATATCAATGAGGACAAAGGTCTTCCAATTACGAAGAACAACTGTTACGTGATTAACAATATAAGTTGTAATGATATATATTTATAATTCTAGTGAGTCGTATGATTGGGATCAGAATATGTGGTTAGGATTAGTTATATGAAGTATCTTTGTATATGGGTGTGTGCTAACATAAGATGATTGGTGAAATATATTGTGTGTTTGAACATATTGTTTATATTGGGGATTGTTTTCCTATAAACATAGGTTATTTTCCTTATAAGCATTTATCTCATTAATCAATTATCCACCTATATGTGTCATGGAGAATGTAATCGTTGGTATCAGACCCGCAACGACAACCATATTTAGGAATTGTTGAAACCGGCTATAGAAATCAAAGATGTTTCAAAGAATTCAGGGAGTAT
>NW_020635072.1:466-1000 GCF_003573695.1 Papaver somniferum
CAACGACAACCATATTTAGGAATTGTTGAAACCGGCTATAGAAATCAAAGATGTTTCAAAGAATTCAGGGAGGATTTATAGATTTACCTATATGTGTCATGGAGAATGTAATCGTTGGTATCAGACCCGCAACGACAACCATATTTAGGAATTGTTGAAACCGGCTATAGAAATCAAAGATGTTTCAAAGAATTCAGGGAGTATTTATAGATTTTAAACAAGAACATCAAAAATCTCATAGACCCTCTGATTTTATACAATTAAAATCTCTACAGACAAGGGTTTTTAATTTGAGTGATTTTATTGATATTTTTAAAGAAGATAATAAGTGGATCTCAAGAACAAATATCAGGGATTGACAAGCCTTTTATAATTATATTTTTTTATTTGATAAATCGATGACAAGGAAGATTCATGTTTTTTTATTCCACCATTGCAAGCATCTTCAGCCGATAAAGTTCAATTTTTTATATCAATTTTTTTCGAGTTTATTTGCATATATATTTGCGAAAGATTTCTTATTTGAAGGGGGTT
>NW_020635073.1:0-174 GCF_003573695.1 Papaver somniferum
CATACACAAACTAATAGTACATATCTATATAAAAGTGTCAATTGAGAACTCACCTAAGATTTTTTGCATTATTGATGTATGTGGAAAGAGTACTCTTTTGTTCATCGTTCATGTCATTATAGAATGGTGATTTAGTCAGTTTCCGGAAATACTTGCGCAATTTAAGCTTTCTCT
>NW_020635073.1:185-560 GCF_003573695.1 Papaver somniferum
CCACTACATATTGATATGTCACAGATAGATATTAATATGCTACTTACCTGTGTGTTTTCTTTTCCCTTTTTCTCTTGTATCTCTTTGACTTTTTCCTCCAAATTAGATTTAGCCCAATTTTTAACCTCAGAACGCGGAACTTCAACATCATGGAACTTCAATACTGAAGTTGTTGACAATTCAACCTCAGAGGTGGCATTAACATGAGTTTGATCTTTAGGTGTTGACAAACCAACTTCAGGAATGTTGACATTAGCATCTGTTTGATCTTCCGGAGAACCTTGCATTTCGTTCTCAACTATTTGGTCCACATTCAACTCTTCATTGGGGTTTCTTGGAGTAGGTGTACATCCCAAGCTAACATAATCTTCCTGG
>NW_020635073.1:760-1000 GCF_003573695.1 Papaver somniferum
TTTATGTAATTGATTAGGTCAGGAACTGATGATTTATGTAATTGATTAGGTCAGGAACTGATGATTTTTCTGTAATTAATGATTTCCGAAATCGTTTTTCAGATGACGGAGTTGCATTCGGTTTTTTCTTCAAGGCAGGAGAAGAAGAAGTGGGAGGAGACAGTTTTAACCCACGCATGAATGTTGAGGGTAGGCTAGTAATTTTCTAGGATTTTAAACCTTTTTGGACTAGCGGATAAT
>NW_020635074.1:0-447 GCF_003573695.1 Papaver somniferum
CAAGTACCAATGTTCTTTTCCTAGCGATGCCAATCAATATAAAATCAATGCCAGTTTCACCTGTTTATTCCATATATTTCTCCCCCTTTTGTCACAAAAATGACAAAGAAACGAAAAAATAAAGGACAACACGAAAAGAATCTTACAAATCTCCGAATAGACTTGCAAACCTGTAGAGCTAGGCACGAGGGTTCCACACATCACGTTCTGATAACCAACATCAAAACCGAAACTAAAAGTAGTCTTATTTTGATATGTTACCAAGGAAACAATTGTCCGAAACAATTTTTCCAATTTAGTTTAGCAAACCAAAAACAACTAAGCACATTAGTCTCTTTGCTAAACCGATTGTTCAAAAACAACCGCTTAATTCGATAAGACCAAAATAAAGATAAACTCCATTTTTCTCATCAGGTTCTAATTATCCATAAACTTAGACCTTTCAAT
>NW_020635074.1:458-1000 GCF_003573695.1 Papaver somniferum
TCGATAAGACCAAAATAAAGATAAACTCCATTTTTCTTATCAGGTTCTAACTATCCATAAACTTAGACCTTTCAATTTTAAACAAGACAAGTACTAGGTTAGTTAACTAGCATTCCTTGTTTAGGCAATCGATTAGACTTGAATAACCGAAACCTCACTTTGATAAGACAAACTAAGATCAGAATTAACTTAGTTTCTTATCCGGAATCGAATTGGACTAAACAACTCATCTCGTACACAAATTATTTCGTTAAGCCATAAATAATTCATACAAACCAAAATAAATCAACTTGCATAATTATTCACCTCAACCGGAAGCAATTGAAACAACATAGACATTAAAAGCACCGCAATTGCACCGTAATTTTGTAAGCCTAAACAATTGATACCATACAAAAGCAAGATAACAATGGTTTTTCTTAACCGCAACCAATTGAATCACACACACATCAACTGTACCGAAATTTTGTAAGACTAAACAATTGATACCACACAATAAAGCAAGATAACAATATTTTTTCTTAACCGGAACCAATTGAAAC
>NW_020635075.1:0-1592 GCF_003573695.1 Papaver somniferum
AAAAAACCCAAACATACCCTTTTACATTCTTCTTCTTCTCTCATTTCTTTTTTTCTTGGTTCTTCCGTCTCCTTCTTCCCACCACAATCACCACCAGCAACAACTTTTTTCTTCGTATCTCACTACTACCACCACCCTCCTCCGCCTCCTTCAATTTCTTCACCATCAACACCATTACCACCACCGTAAACATCACCACCCCAAACTCCTCTCAACGTCACAACAACCATAATAAAAACCCTAACCATAGTTTCATCTTCAAATTCAGAAGGAAATACATGTGGATCTGGTGATGTTGTGATGTTTCCGTAAGATTAGATGAAGAAATTGTTGCGACTGTAACTGCAAATGAAGAACAAGAAGAAAGGAGATGGGTTGGTGACGAATTATGTCGTTCAACAAAAAACATCAAATCGCCCAAGATCTTAAACTTTTCCGGTAAATCATCTCTTGTTTACAACTAATCTTAGATTCACAGAAAAGGTAAATCGGAGGTCAAATTTAGGGTTTCTTTTTTGATTGATTCTTTTTTATTAAATCTCAATGGTTTGTTAGAATGGGTTTTAACATAAATTGAAGTTAGGGTTTGTAGTGAATCTGTGTTTGAGATTTGATTGAGAAGCTGGGAGGAATTGATTTTTGTAGATTGGTGTTGCTCTGGTGAAACTGAAATGGGTTTTGTGGTTGAGTTCTAATTACAGAGAACTGGCAGTGAAGTTGCTCGATTTTGGAAGTGTACTGGATGAACATGATTGTACTGAACCTGAAATGCAATTGTAAATGGTATGTTTTTTCTTGTGATTCATGTCAGAGATAGTTGTTATGGCTAATGGCTGCAGTTATCAGTGTTGGTGACGGGTAATTATGTTGCAGGTGATAAAGATGAAATGGCAAAAGTTCAAGTTACTAGATGAATAGATGTATGCCTAGGTTGTGTGTTGTGAATTGCAGGAACACATGGAGCTGTAAATTGAATTGCATTGAGAGGAGGCAGTGATGTTGATTGCAATTGCAGGGAGAACTGGAGCTGTGAGACCGCAGTTCAAATAGAGGTTTGTGATGCTGTGTAGAGGGGTGGTATCTGTGGTTGAGTTCAGCTTGATATGTTTATCTGTGGTGACTGAAGTTACAGTTGGTATTTGTGATGTTATTGATGGGTCGGAAAATCGACTTTGTTTTACCGCAAGTGCACGGTGTCAAAAAGAGCACACAATAGCAAGCACGGTTCGTTCCCTCAAGGAGAGTGAAAACTACTACCAATCAATATCAAGAACTAACTAACCAATTCAATATTTCAGAGATTGTTGTACAAAGAAAATAATCTAATGAACAATATAAAACAAATTTATAAAGATTGTAATCAAGAATATGGAAGTATTAAGGCTGTGGAATCCGTTGTAGGTTAGGTTTCACTCATGTTATATAACAAATGTCTCATTTAGCTCATGTACAATAGCAAACCTAGCTATCAAAACATGGAAGATATATTCAGTTAAGAACAATAGACATGAATTTTCACAATGATATGTCTGTTCTCGACCTAAAGATAGAAATCCAAAGTATTAGGCATACATGGCATACATAATCAAAGA
>NW_020635076.1:0-270 GCF_003573695.1 Papaver somniferum
CCTAAGGAGAGCCAGAGAAGAAGAAACCAGAGCTTTACCAAACTCTGTTTCTACTGCTGCTGCTGCTGAAGAAGAAGAACGCGAAGAACATTGACGCACGGGAAACAGTCGCAGAACAGTGTCGTTGTTTAACAGCTGAAGAACATTAAGCTGTGCAGGGAAGTCGTATTCTAGGGTCTTAAAATCAGCGACAAAGCAACAGTTTTTCTGTAACAGTTCCATTGTAACAGCTGTTTTGCAACACCAATACACTGTTGCAAACAGTCTGTG
>NW_020635076.1:470-631 GCF_003573695.1 Papaver somniferum
ATATGAATTTTAGTACGCTTGAGATCAAACTCGTGTACAACAATTGGAATTTCGCATCAGGGTACTTCCTCCTGTAGTCAATAAGTATGCCAACCAAGGAGATTATTTAGTGCCTTCCAAGGTTCTGTATAGATAGCTAGGGTCTGGGAAACCTAGTAGTT
>NW_020635076.1:681-1000 GCF_003573695.1 Papaver somniferum
AGGGTCTGGAGTAAAAAGGTTTTGTGGGTATACCTCTGGTAAGCCCTCCACAGACAACACTCCGCCACTAGGGACACCTAGGGGTTTAAAGGCTTATTGCATACGCTAAATGCAATAGACGATGCCTACGACAGTGAGTTAAGATTTTATTTCAATTTTATTTTTGCTCGAGGACTATCAAATAATAGGTTTGGGGATATTTGATAGACACATTTTTGTGTCCGATTTGTCTCGATTCTATATATTGTTAGGGCTCATTTTTGTACTTATTATGGTGTTTTATTTATTCGTAGGTATTTCTGGCCAATAAACATTTTTG
>NW_020635077.1:0-355 GCF_003573695.1 Papaver somniferum
TTCCGACTTATAACGAAATGTGTAGACTTTTTTGAGTTAACGTATATAAAATTCAACATTTTTATGAACTCTTTCTTTTTGTGTTGGCTTTGTCTTTCTATTTGATTCAAGATAGATGAAATTTGTTAGAATTTGGGTTAGTTCTGCTTGGTCTTTCGTCTTTCGTCTATAGTGAAATTTGACTTCCTTCATATATTTTCTAATCAATGTACATAAAAATGCATTTTTTACTAGACGTACTGCCTTAGAACATATTAATTGTGATTACAATACATTTTTCAAAAAATTTCTGTTAAAGATGAGTTTATCTAGTTTACAATTTAGTCTCAGAAATCAACTTCTGACTTATAACGAA
>NW_020635077.1:434-1000 GCF_003573695.1 Papaver somniferum
TGTAGAGTTTTTTGAGTTAACGTATAAAAAATTCAACATTTTTATGAACTCTTTATTTTTGTATTGGCTTTGTCTTTCAATTTGATTCCAATAGATGAAATTTGTTACAGTTTGGATTAGTTCTGGCTGGTCCTTCATCCTTCTTCTGTTGTGAAATTTGGTTTCCTTCATATTTTCTTGAATTAACGTACATAGAAATGCAATTTTTACTAGACGTAATTCCTAAGAACATATAATTTGTGATTAAAATACATTTTTCAAACTTTTTCTGTTAAAGATGAGTTTATCTAGTTTACAATTTAGTCTCAGAAATCAATTTCCGACTTATACCGAAGAGTGTAGACTTTTTTGAGTTAACGTATAAAAAATTCAACATTTTTATGAACTCTTTCTTTTTGTGTTGGCTTTGTCTTTCTATTTGATTCAAGATAGATGAAATTTGTTAGGATTTGGATTAGTTCTGCATGGTCTTTCATCCTTCTTCTATTGTGAAATTTGACTTCCTTCATATTTTCTTGAATCAACGTACATAGAAATGCAATTTTTACTAGACGTATTGCCTTAGA
>NW_020635078.1:0-215 GCF_003573695.1 Papaver somniferum
TGCATTTCTATGTACGTTGATTCAAGAAAATACGAAATTAGGAAAATTTCACGATAGAAGAAGGATGAAATACCAAGAAGAACTAATCTGAATCCTAACAAATTTATCTAACTTGAATCAAATAGAAAGACAAAACCATCACAGAAAAAGAAAGAGTACATAAAAATGTTGAATTTTATATACGTTAACTCAAAAAAGTCTACACACTTCGTTAT
>NW_020635078.1:397-680 GCF_003573695.1 Papaver somniferum
AAAAAGTCTACACATTTCGTTATAAGTCGGAAATTGATTTCTGAGACTAAATTGTAAACTAGATAAACTCATCTTTAACAGAAAAAGTTTGAAAAATGTATTATAATCACAAATAATATGTTCTAAGGCATTATGTCTAGTAAAAATTGCATTTCTATGTACGTTGATTCAAGAAAATATGAAGCAAGTCAAATTTCACAATAGAAGAAGAATTAAAGACCATCCATAACTAATCCAAATTCTAACAAATTTCATCTATTTGAACCAAATAGAAAGACAAAAG
>NW_020635078.1:748-903 GCF_003573695.1 Papaver somniferum
AATATGTTCTAAGGAAATACGTCTAGTAAAATTTGCATTTCTATGTATGTTGATTCAAGAAAATATGAAGGAAGGCAAATTTCACAATAGAAGAAGGATGAAAGACCATGCAGAACTAATCCAAATTCTAAAAAATTTCATTTATCTTGAATCAA
>NW_020635079.1:0-582 GCF_003573695.1 Papaver somniferum
CACGGGACATATTGAAATATGCACGATTTCTATTCTATTATTTTATATGTTTGAATTTTCTATATCAATAATAAGTTAGAGGATAAGATGAAATTCTTTTTCTTCATAAAATTTTGCTAAACAAAAGAAGAATGTATTCTTTTATCCTGTTGATCGAAACTTCATGATTACTAATTAGTAATATAGCACCAATTATAGGTATAAAATACATATCTGGAGGAAAAAATAAAAAGTAAGTATCTGAAACTTCTGATTCTTTTTACAATATAAATAGATCTTATGCCCGTAATGAAAAAGAACTCTTCTTTTTTTTCTTTACCAATAACTAAAAAACTTCTTTGCCGCAAATAAAATAACTGATTGAATGCTCTACTTGATTGAATTTTGATTTAAGGGAAAGAAACTGTGAAGCTGAAATAACTCACCCAGAACACTTTTTAAAGGATTACGTGGTACGATTGAGTCCAATAAGCCCTTGTGGAATAAATACTCAGCCGCCTGGGAACCATCAGGTACTGTCTTATTCAATGTTTGTTCAATTACTCTTTTACCCGCAAATGCAATGTAGGCATTAGGCTCGGC
>NW_020635079.1:593-1000 GCF_003573695.1 Papaver somniferum
TCAGCCGCCTGGGAACCATCATGTACTGTCTTATTCAATGTTTGTTCAATTACTCTTTTACCCGCAAATGCAATGTAGGCATTAGGCTCGGCAATAATGATATCTCCCAACATACCAAAACTTGCAGTCACCCCACCGGTTGTAGGAGATGTAAGGATTGATACATAGAATAACTTTTTATTTGATTGATAATTATATGAAGCGGAAGATATTTTAGCCATTTGCATCAAGCTCAAACTTCCTTCTTGCATGCGCGCTCCTCCCGAAGCACAAACTATAATAAGAGGTAGAGATTTACGAGTCGCATGCTCGATCAAACGGGTAATTTTCTATGCTACTACGGATCCCATACTGCCCCCCATGAATTGAAAATCCATAACCCCAATAGCTATGGGAATACCATTTAG
>NW_020635080.1:0-486 GCF_003573695.1 Papaver somniferum
TTCCATCATCTGGCTTATGTTCATCATGTAGCATCAGACCGAATAACTCTATGAAATTACGTCGATACTTCCACATATTACGGGTAACGTAGGAGACATCTCTATTTTTCCCCGGGGGTAGAATTACCACTGCTTAGCTTTAAATTCGCCTCTGACCATCAAATGAAATGTGAATAACCCGTCCTCCTCTCTTTGAAACAAGGGGCGCTTCCGGTTCTGTCGGTGCTTCAAACAATTTTGTCTTCTCCATATTACCATATCTCTAGAGTCAATAATTTTATATGAGGAACTACTGAACTCAATCACTTGCTGCCGTTACTCTTCAGTTTTCTGTTGAGGTCTATCCCGTAGAGGTACTCAAATTGGATCAGTGATTGATTTCTAGGTTTCGTCGTAAACCTAATTGGTTACTTCCAATTACGTAAATCAATGGTTCAAACCGCACTCAAAGGTAGGGCATTTCCCATTGAGATAGGAACTTCTGTA
>NW_020635080.1:497-1000 GCF_003573695.1 Papaver somniferum
TGGTTTCATCGTAAACCTAATTGGTTACTTCCAATTACGTAAATCAATGGTTCAAACCGCACTCAAAGGTAGGGCATTTCCCATTGAGATATGAACTTCTGTACCAGAAACAATGGTATCTCCAATTATAGCCCCTCTGGGATGTAAAATATATCTCTTCTCACCATCCCATAGTGTATGAGACAAATGTATGCATTTCGGTTGGGGTCGTATTCATGGTTACGATTCTACCAGATATGTCTTTTTCATTTCGTCGAAAATATATTTTACGGTATAGACGCTTATGACCTCCCCCTCTATGCCTTGCGGTAATGATGCCCCTGGCATTACGATCTTTACCACAATGACGTTGTTGTCCAGAGATCAAATTATTCGTGAATTGGATTTCACTTGACTGTCTACGGCCCCATTGCGTGTGCTCGGAGTAGAAGTTTTGTATAAATGTATCGTCGTGTTATTAAGTATTTTTTTTAAGTTCTTTTCTTTCTAAGAGGTGGAATAGA
>NW_020635081.1:0-435 GCF_003573695.1 Papaver somniferum
TTATATACGTTAACTCAAAAAAAAGTATACACATTTCGTTATAAGTCGGAAATTGATTTCTGAGACTAAATTATAAACTAGATAAACTCATCTTTAACAGAAAAAGTTTGAAAAATATATTGTAATTACAATTAATATGTTCTAAGGCAATACGTCTAGTGAAAATTGCATTTCTGTGTACGTTGATTCAAGAAAATGCGAAGGAAGTCAAATTTCACAATAGAAGAAGGATGAAAGACCATGCATAATTAATCCAAATCCTAACAAATTTCATCTATCCTGAATCAAATAGAAAGACAAATCCAACACAAAAAGAAAGAGTTCATAAAATTTTTGAATTTTATATACGTTAACTCAAAAAAGTCTACACATTTCGTTATAAGTCGGAAATTGATTTCTGAGACTAAATTGTAAACTAGATAAACTCATCTTTAA
>NW_020635081.1:508-1000 GCF_003573695.1 Papaver somniferum
AAGAAAAATTTTGAAAAATTTTGAAAAATGTATTGTAATTATAATTAATATGTTCTTAGGCAATACGTCTAGTAAAAATTGCATTTCTATGTACGTTGATTCAATAAAATATGAAGGAAGTCTAATTTCACAATAGAAGAAGGATGAAAGACCATGCAGAACTAATCCAAATCCTAACAAATTTCATCTATCTTGAATCAAATAGAAAGACAAATCCAACACAAAAAGAAAGAGTTCATAAAAATGTTGAATTTTATATACGTTAACTCAAAAAAGTCTACACATTTCGTTATAAGTCGGAAATTGATTTCTGAGACTAAATTGTAAACTAGATAAACTCATCTTTAACAGAAAAAGTTTGAAAAATGTATTGTAATTACAATTAATATGTTCTAAGGCAATACGTCTAGTAAAAATTGCATTTCTATGTACGTTGATTCAAGAAAATATGAAGGAAGTCAAATTTCACAATAGAAGAAGGATGAAAGACCA
>NW_020635082.1:0-490 GCF_003573695.1 Papaver somniferum
CCGAAGCCTCTTCATACTCATTAACAACCGCATCTCGCGCTTCATCAAGATAGTCATATTCCTCGGATAATTTCTTATAATCTAGTTGAAGGTTGGTGAGAGTAAATTGACTGGCATCTAATTCTACCTGCTTCATCGAATCCATGTGACGAAGGTGGTTGACTTCGTTGTTTATCTCTGTTACCCCTTTGCTAAGTCTGTACCTACATACTTCAAGATTCCTCTCAGACTCAGCCTGGCGGGCTATTTCAGCGCGAGACGCAGCAAGGGCTTTGCTGAGAGCCCCAACTTCGGCTCTGGCATCGTCCCTTTCTCTAGTAAGGCACAGCGTACTCTCCTTAATTCCCGGATAAAGGAAGGGAGCGAGCCTTTTGTAATTCCTCTTCCAGAAGATGTATTCTAGACTCCAACAACGAAGTACGCTCACGGGATTCCCGCAGATTCTCACGTGTCCACAGCAGCGTACCATTGAACAAAGTACGGTCATGAT
>NW_020635082.1:501-1000 GCF_003573695.1 Papaver somniferum
ACGGGATTCCCGCAGATTCTCACGTGTCCACAGCAGCGTACCATTGAACAAAGTACGATCATGATTATACAGATTTTGCATATCAACCATCTGAACATGCCTTGCGCGCCATCCCTCAGCTCGAGCGTCCCACTTTTTGGCTTCGCTCTTAAATTTTTCGACCATCTCTTTGATACGAGATTTTTGCCAGGCCCTTTCGTTTCGAAGTCATATCAGCTCGGGGA
Source organism: Papaver somniferum (assembly GCF_003573695.1). Lineage (NCBI taxonomy): Eukaryota > Viridiplantae > Streptophyta > Magnoliopsida > Ranunculales > Papaveraceae > Papaver > Papaver somniferum. The sequence continues at coordinate 726 of NW_020635082.1, forward strand.
CACCACCGACTGAAGATAGGGTGGGGAGGCTCAGACAGAACAACTAAGTATTAGAGAGGAATTACGAGAGATAAAAGATGAAGAACCAAACCTGTGAAAGCTGAAAATTGGCTGCGAGCTTGCTCTAACTCAGCACGAACGGAGGCAAGCTCTGAACGAATACCAGCCTCCGCTTCACCCAACCTTTCTTTCTCTTTAAGGCTTTTCTTCAGTTCTTCTATCTCCACCTCAGCCGCAGATAATTTCTTTTCTCTGTGACGAAGCTTAGCCTCCAG
>NW_020635083.1:0-542 GCF_003573695.1 Papaver somniferum
CTATGTCCAACATTTTCATCTTCATGTTTTTAGATTTATTGGTTTAAATTTTAAATTTATTTGGAAGATGATTTTTGCAGTATTAATCTTTATGATTTTATATATTGCAATATTGTTATGGGATGTGTGTGTTTACGTCCGTGAACTTGACCGTCCCATATCTTGTCAAAAGTAAAGTATTTTGAATGTCGATATTCATGTATTGATAAAAGAATGAATAGACTTTTGACAAATACAAAAGTTAAGCCTATATTGTCAATTTTTGATGGAAGATAGGTTAAAATCTTTTGTTTTCAAGGATTATGTCTATTGAATGTCGTTATGCGAATAGTAATGGAGAATAGAATGAATCCTTGTGTATTCTGCAGTAATTGATCTTCTCTGATCCATATTTTATATATTACTGTGAGGCTCCGTGAAGTGTCTTATGTTGAGCATTGAACGACCAAGTTGATTATTTTCATGATTAGCTATGTTGTTGTTCCGTAAGGTATTTTATGTCGAGCATATTCAACTAAATTGATCATCTTGTTTGGTTATTT
>NW_020635083.1:583-1000 GCF_003573695.1 Papaver somniferum
TTCAACTAAATTAATCATCTTGTTTGGTTATTTAGTTGTTGCTCCGTAAGTTTTCTTATGTCGAGCACGACCAATTAAATTGATTACTTTTGTGATTAGTTTGATTGTGTATTTCGATTAGATTAATTATGGGTTCTCTTGTGATTAATCTAATTGTATATTTTGAGTTTCCATAAGTTCACTTATGTTGAGCAATTGTCGATTAAATAATCATGGGTTCTCTTGTGGTTAGTTTAATTTAATATTTTGGATTCAAAAACATACTTGTATGTGATTTGTTATGTCCAAAGAAATCCTTATTTTCTTTCGAAATTAAGGTCTCTCTTGTTGCTCTTTCGGGAATGACATTATATGGCGGAGAGTTCTTTTGACTTGTGCTTAATTGTCAAATCTTTGTGGGGAGTGTAGCTGTGGAAT
>NW_020635084.1:0-614 GCF_003573695.1 Papaver somniferum
GATTGAACACACACTGTATTAAGCTGCTACATACACTAGCCTACTACAAACTAACTTCATTTTGTACTGTAGTAGAACCCCAATCAATCTCACACTGATCCAAGGTACAGTTGCGCTCCTTACGTCTCTGATCCCAGTAGGATACTACGCACTTGATTCCCTTAGCTGATATCACCCACAACCAAGAGTTGCTACGACCTAAAGTCGAAGACTTTAATAAACAAATCTGTATCACACAGAAAAGTCTACAGGAATAGATAAATATGTCTCCCACAGAAATACCTACGAGTTTTGTTCCGTCTTTAGATAAATCAAGGTGCACAGGAACCAAGTGATAACCCAGACTTATATTCCCGAAGAACAGCCTAGAATTATCAATCACCTCACAATATTCTTAGTCGACTAGCGAAACAAGATGTTGCGGAATCACAAACGATGAGACGAAGGTTTTTGTGACTACTTTTCTATCTTGCCTATCGTATAAATTAATCTCAATCCAATCTTACGATTGTACTCAAACACGATAGAAACAGCAAGATCAGATCACGCAACTACAAAGAAAATAGTTGGGTCTGGCTTCACAATCCCAATGAAGTCTTCAAGTCGTTAACCTA
>NW_020635084.1:625-1000 GCF_003573695.1 Papaver somniferum
ACAGCAAGATCAGATCACGCAACTACAAAGAAAATAGTTGGGTCTGGCTTCACAATCCCAATGAAGTCTTCAAGTCGTTAACCTACAGGGTCTCTATAGAAACCTAAGGTTAAAGGAGAATCGACTCTAGCTTATACAACTAGTATCACACAGGAGGTGTGGGGATTAGGTTTTCCAGTTGCTAGAGTTCTCCTTTATATAGTCTTCAAATCAGGGTTTACAATCTAAGTTACCTTGGTAACAAAGCATTCAACATTCACTGTTAGATGAAAACCTGATTATATTCAAGCTAATATCTTTCAACCGTTGGATCGAACTTATATTGTTATAAAAAAATGAAATGCACGTTCATTTAGGTTTGTGTAACCGTACCTA
>NW_020635085.1:0-380 GCF_003573695.1 Papaver somniferum
ATGTTTTACAACTTGTGGTTTCTCGTTGGTTTCTTCTTCACTTGATTGCCATGGAAATTGTGAACTACTGCATGTTGTAAGACCAAGACATGAACCGTGATTACCCATGCAAGGCAAACATAAACCAGTGAGGAATGGGGAATATGGTAAGTTTTGGAGACAAGTATTTCACTGTAGTTTCGAAATTTTGATGAAGATGCAGGGTATAATTTGCTATGGTCCAAGTACTTCCCAATCTTGATGTGTACACATATATCTCACTGTCAGACACGTGTATATAAAAAGATACGTGGAAAGCATGCATGCCAAAACATCAAAACATGATACGCTGCGAAACACCAAATAAACCCCGAGGAGTTACTTTATCTCATCCCCAAAAG
>NW_020635085.1:391-1000 GCF_003573695.1 Papaver somniferum
ACATCAAAACATGATGCGCTGCGAAACACCAAATAAACCCCGAGGAGTTACTTTATCTCATCCCCAAAAGAGAAGCTAAGATCAACGGTGGAGAGAAAGTTAGCTGACACGGACGTGACAGGGGCAGAAGACACTTGTCTGACACGAGCAGACCCCTCAACTACCCACATTAAACACTCTGAGCAGTGTACGTGTCGATCAACCTGTGGAACGAGCGAGGATGCCTCTGCGGGATCAAGGGGCAAACGCAGACCTCTGCGTGATAGACGCAAGGACACAAGAAGATAAGGTTCCAACGGCCTTCAGAGATGGGTCCCACATTCTAACCTTATAAATACCCCGTCTCCACCAAGAGGAAGGGGGATCGGAAAAATCAGGAAGGGAAGGAGAGAGAGAGAGAGATTGCAAGTGTAAGTTAATCATTTAGAAGAGAGAAACATGTAAACCCAAAAGTCATTCGACTATTCGTGTAACCGTGAAGAATATAGTAAAACAACAAACCCCGTGGACGTAGGCCTTAGTGCTGAACCACGTAAACCTTGGTCTTGTTTACATTTCAGCACTTTATATTTATTTAACCCCATGGATCTTTACTTATACGTTTTGCTT
>NW_020635086.1:0-1977 GCF_003573695.1 Papaver somniferum
AACAACCATGAGTGTTTCTCAAAACCAATTTCTGAACATTTCAATGCAACCACAAAAGCAATATAATATTCGCAAAGAGTATAAGGTTAATCAAGAACTAGCACCCTTTCACGTGAAGTCCAACAAGCACCTTCTCTAATTCGTACGGAGATAAAACATAATATAAGGAACACACCTAAGCCTGCAATTAAACAATCAAACACAAGCGAGTGTCTGAATGTATTGAAAAGAAAAATTGGATCGACCAAACTGGTTTGAATGACCTGGTGCCAGTCTATGAATTTCCTTGAAGCTCTTGTCCTGTATATCATAAGAAAAAACTTTATCTTGGATTAGTAACACAATCTTCGAAGAATTGCTTTCTACTTCCTCTACCAGCAATACATCAAAGTCAGGGGGCCGTGGGTACAAAATGATCAATTCTTGGGGAGAAACATGATATTTTACATTCCATCCCGTGTAGTCAGTCTCCATTTCCAAAACTTCAAAACTAGAAAGTGAAGCAGGACTGACAATTAGATGCAAGTGACCCCTACACTCCCCGAAGAATTTAACCATCACTCTATCCTCTACCTTAGGAACAGAACGGTAGTCTGGCATTTTCATTCTTAATTCTTGATCAACATTGAAATAAAAAGAATTCCCTTCTATCGATGGGTCAATCCAGTGCAACGAACCTTTCCAAAATACTCCACTTTTATAGAGGAAGCTACGACGAGGTGCAGAAAAAACATCTCCATAAAGCTTCCAAGTAGCAGTTTCAGATGAGTATATCTCCAATTGAAGATCCGCATTGGTATCAGAATCTTCAGGTTGTTTGGTGAACCAAATGCAAACAACTTTGTAGTGTGGTGAACTGTGTGGATCGTATGCCAAGCTGACACTAGAATACCCAACGAAACCCTTTTCTTTTCCCTGAGATCCACACACAATAGACCGAAATTGTTTAGTAAAAGGATTGCAAACGTAATAGGTGCGCTCCAAGAAACTTGCTCTAATGCTGCTACAACATATCAGACCATTGCAAGATTGGTCAATTCTTATACCTTTCGGATCCTGAATAAAATCTAGGGTTTCAAAAGGGGCAGCGGATGAGGAGGACCCATCTAGCGAAACGAATTCCAGTTCCGGTTGATTTGTATGTAAAATTAGCCCATTGACTGGATGTGGGTATTGATGACAATGTTCCCTAGCAAAAAATGGATCAGATATAACGGATCGCCATTTTTTGGAAACGAGTTTGAACTGAAGCAGAATTTTAATTGGTAAACGCGACAAAATCTGTATCAAGATATCAACACTGCTAACTACAAGAGAGAGTGATGATGGATTCTCATGAGGATTCATCACACAAGTAGAAATTGGATTCATCTCTTGAACAGTAAATAATGTAAATCAACAAATTCTAAATTTTGGAATCCAGAATATACCTCTCAGTTGCATCAAATCATTTACTTTGAAGCTCAAGCGATCATTATTTTTGCAAGCTCCATACATAAGAAAACCCTAACTGTCGTTCCTTCCTTTCTGATTCAACTTCCATCGACCCCAATTTAAGAAAAATTGGGAAGGGGGTGTTCGAGTCAAGTCAAACTGTGTCAAGTTCGGTCAAGCCAAGTCAATACTAAGCTGCATAACAGCCGCCGCAACCATGTAGCCACGGGGAGAATGCCAATGGCTCAAATGATCACCCACCCGGAGGCCAGGGCTTTAGCCCTAGTAATAGCTTTAAAATCCTAAATGAGTGGATTTAGGAGTAGTCTAGCACCAGTGTTCTATACTATAAAATAAAAATAAAATGATCACCCGCCGACCATTTCAAAGAAGCATATTTAAAAGAAAAAAAAACAATAACAAATTAGGTGTTGACCACTTTCGAATTCAGGTCATTGAAATCATTATCCAGTAAATTTACGAATCACTAGTATCATGATCCCATAGTTTTACATAGTTTTAGTGAAAAATTAATTTTTCATC
>NW_020635087.1:0-573 GCF_003573695.1 Papaver somniferum
AATTAGGAAGAAAGGGACAAATATCCAGGTGTACGATACCCGGCGGGCACCCGTCAAGACCCAAAAGCTTATCAGTTCCTAACGGTTCTACGTACCCGTCGGGTAGCCATATCGTTAATAGGTTCTATTTGAGGATTCGGAACCAGATCCCAATTATCCGGATCCGGATTCCATTTATCTGGGTCCAGTTCGGTTCCGGGTAATCAGGTACACGTTGGTAGTCCTACCTCTCAGTCACTCAACTAATCATTGTTGGGTGCAATAATAAAAAACAAGGAAAAATCAAATAAGCAAAAGTTATTGATACTTAGCTCATTTATAATGGAAGTGATCGATTTGATGAAACAAATGAGCTCCCTATATCTCCGCAACAAAAACAAGGCAAAATTTTGGAAAAACAGAGTGAGTCACGTGTTCAACACGTTGCCCTTAAGACATTAGCGCCCGGTTATACTCAATAGTGATGCTATAGCCCTCACAGGACGGATATCTCCAGGATAAAACACCCTACTACACCTACTACTAGCATATGTAGTAGATGCTCAACTTGAGCTTGGCAACTCCGAAAAAACC
>NW_020635087.1:680-1000 GCF_003573695.1 Papaver somniferum
CGCTATAAAATATTTTCCCTTAGGGGTCCCTCTAAAATATAGAGCAACCCCTTTCCCATAGATTTTATAAAAGTAGTGAATTTCTTTATATAATGGAATAAAACAATATAAGAAGAAAAACTCCCCGATGTGGGACTAAAAGGTTTATATAGTTTCTTAAAACTACTAAAAATTGGAAACTCCACGATGTGGGACTAAAAAGTTTCATTCACAAAATAAAATAATAAATTATAATTTTTTATTAAAACTTTAAAAAATTATTTTTTTATTAATCGTTTTCCAACAATCATAACTGTGTATTTAAGATTATTTTCAGGCCA
>NW_020635088.1:0-304 GCF_003573695.1 Papaver somniferum
TCATCAACTGCACACTCTAGGGTTCAGAGAGGAAGAGTGTGAGATTGATGGAACAACTCGGCTAGGAGGATAGGGGGCTAGGTGGTAATGATGGTTTGGGGTATGGTGAGATAGGATGGTTGTGGCAGGGGAAGTGGTTGCGCCAGAGGAGACAGTGGAGGTGGTGGCGATGGCAGGGTATGGGGGTGGAGCAGTTGCAGAGAAATGAGGAGATGGGGGAGAAGTCGATGGAAATGGGATTAGGGTTCGTTTGGTTGAGGGTATAGGTTTCTGATGCTAGGGTGTGAGGCGGAGACATCAAGAG
>NW_020635088.1:315-526 GCF_003573695.1 Papaver somniferum
AATGGGATTAGGGTTCGTTTGGTTGAGGGTATAGGTTTTTGATGCTAGGGTGTGAGGCGGAGACATCAAGAGTTCATGTACGGCGACGAAAATCCGTTGGATGATCCCATATAGATTGAATCGAACGGCTAAGATGAAGAGGTATGTAGCGACCGTTGGATGATTTGATACAACGAAACCGACGGCTACAGATGGAGCTAGGTACTATGGT
>NW_020635088.1:726-1190 GCF_003573695.1 Papaver somniferum
GAACATGCTGAAGTTAGGAGTTTTCATGTTTGTCAAGCATTAAGACTCAAAACAAGAACATGTGAGTCAAACAGGGGAATTACATGAACATTAACGTACACAAGAACATGAACATAACATCGGAACAAAGTTTAGAACATAAGAACAAAATTTAACAGTGAAGAACATGTACTGATAGTATTATGGAATTGAAATTGAAATTAAACATGAAAATTAACCCATTTAGGGGGTATCTCGGATGACCCAAGAACCCTTTAAACATTCTACATCAGTTTCTATTTATAACTTACATCAAATCCCTAATTTCTAAACCCTAAAATTTGGGGATTTTCAATTTCTCTCACCCATTTGAGAATTCAGCTCGACCCATGCTTTATCTTCTCTTCCTCCTGCTCCTGCTACGTTTCTAGCTTGATTTGTGTCATCAACTGCACACTCTAGGGTTCAGAGAGGAAGAGTGTGAG
>NW_020635088.1:1201-1526 GCF_003573695.1 Papaver somniferum
GTTTCTAGCTTGATTTGTGTCATCAACTGCACACTCTAGGGTTCAGAGAGGAAGAGTGTGAGATTGATGGAACAACTCGGCTAGGAGGATAGGGGGCTAGGTGGTAATGATGGTTTGGGGTATGGTGAGATAGGATGGTTGTGGCAGGGGAAGTGGTTGCGCCAGAGGAGACAGTGGAGGTGGTGGCGATGACAGGGTATGGGGGTGGAGCAGTTGCAGAGAAATGAGGAGATGGGGGAGAAGTCGATGGAAATGGGATTAGGGTTCGTTTGGTTGAGGGTATAGGTTTCTGATGCTAGGGTGTGAGGCGGAGACATCAAGAGTT
>NW_020635088.1:1726-2000 GCF_003573695.1 Papaver somniferum
CCGAATTCATCTTTACCTAGTGACGAAAGTCATGTTATGTTTCAATCACTTTCAAAATTGCGCTGACGAAAAATGGTCTGCGAATAACGGCTATATCCGTCCTCTGAGAATGTTTCAATGATTGAAATGAGAGTTTAGATTACATAACCATTGGTAGGATATAAGTATTGTTGTGGAAACACATATATGTATAAGTCCTTATTCCTTGAACCAAAGTTTGCGAACTTTGTTGATCAAGAGAAATGGAAGTGGCGTGAGCCAAGTCCGCGAACTG
>NW_020635089.1:0-438 GCF_003573695.1 Papaver somniferum
TTTTCACGAGTTTTTATCAAGTTACTGATTAATTGCTATATGCTTCGCAGGGTCTGAAAGTAGATATCGCCAAAGAGTTGAGGAACTTGAAGCTGAAAAAGAGGAACTCGCAAAGAATCTTTCCTCTCGCAACGACAAATATTCTAGATTAAAGAATCAAACCAAGATCACTATTGCGAACTTTAAAAACGACGCTCTGCATTTTCGCAATCAAACTATTCAAATGGTTTGTGATGACCATATTATTCCTCACTCTGATTATCCTTGTCTCTTGGAGGAGATCCCAAAGAACATTCCTAGTCTGACCATTTCTGATAGCGAAGCTGATGATGAAGAATCTGATGGTGATGAAGGTTCTGATGGAGATAAAGGTTCTGATGCAGACGAAGAAGGGAACACGTCTGATGGAGATGATGAAGGATCAACTAAGAAGTAGTC
>NW_020635089.1:449-1000 GCF_003573695.1 Papaver somniferum
GGTTCTAATGCAGACGAAGAAGAGAACAAGTTTGATGAAAATGATGAAGGATCAACTAAGAAGTAGTCTTTGTTTCTTTCTTTGATCTTCTGTAATACTTGTACATTTATTCCTTCTTTTTGTATATTTGCGAATTCTTTTGGTTCCCCATATTCCTTAATATATGAGTTTCTTTCATTTCGACCTGCATTCATTAAAACAATTCTTCCTTGCAATACGGTTAATCAACATAATCATTAATTTTTGAATTTTTGCGTAAATCTATCATGTGGAGACAAATAACATTTTCTAATTTCATTCATTCCCATACTTGCCTCTGTTATTTGTATCTAAATGAGAGATTTTGCAGATTTTTCTTATTTTCTGCCTCAACTTCGCAGTTGTTTATGTATAATTTCGCAATCATATGCGAAGTGAATTTTGATTCTTTTCAAAATCTTATTCCTGTGTGGTCTTATTTTGCCTTCCTAGTTAAAGGTCTTATTATGCCACCTCTTGTCATTGCGACAAAATCGCAGGACGTCCTTGCACTTTCATGCAAAAACCCATTG
>NW_020635090.1:0-446 GCF_003573695.1 Papaver somniferum
CTTTAAACCTTGGTCCTCTTAAGAAAATCGTCATAGTTATTCAACTTGCCGATAGATCTAATGTTTACCCGAAAGGGATTGTTGAGGATGTTTTGGTGCAGGTAAAAGGACTAATATTTCCAGTGGATTTCTACGTTTTAGACATGAGTGATGTGAATTCATCCTCGTCTACACCTTTACTGTTGGGTAGACCATTTTTGAGTACCGCTAGAACGAAGATTGATGTCTACAATGGCACCTTAACTATGGAGTTTGATGAAGAAGTCATACACTTCAACATCTTTGAGGCGAGGAAACACCCAAGTACCATTCAATCAGATTTCCATAATGTGTTGGAAGCCGGCTAAGACGCAGAAAGCAAGGAGATATTCGGCTGACGACTTTAAACCAAGCGCTAAATGGGAGGCAACCCATCGGTTTTGTATCTTTATCTTTATCTTTTTATT
>NW_020635090.1:457-1000 GCF_003573695.1 Papaver somniferum
GGCTGACGACTTTAAACCAAGCGCTAAGTGGGAGGCAACCCACCGGTTTTGTATCTTTATCTTTATCTTTTTATTTTTAAGCATTTTATCTTTGTTTTTGCATATCATTTGCGGAATTTCCCACCTTGAACTTTACTTTGAATGACTTAATTTACATTGAGGACAATGTAAAGTTTAAGTGTGGGGGAGCATTTATATGCTTGTATAGTTAGTTGATTTGATGCCTTTAGTAAAAAAAAATTGCTTTATAAACTCCGAAGTCTAGCAACTTGTGCCTTACATTAATGAAAACATAGGAGTTGAGGAACCCATTAGTAGAGTCTATTCATATGAAAACGAACAAAATATAAGAATAAATAACATGTTAGTTGTCACCATATTTCAGAGTCGTCACCATATCATGTTCTATTTTTATTTTTCCATATTTATCTATTGTTTCTCTAAGTGATTTGGTGGGGCACGAACATCGAATTGTTATCACTGCTAGGATGAAATAGAGTGATTGAGTTACTACAAAAAAAAGAGACCAGACAATTTGACCAA
>NW_020635091.1:0-397 GCF_003573695.1 Papaver somniferum
CGTCGGAATCCTCATCAGAAGAGCCAGAGGAAGAAGAGGAATACCAGTAATCGTAATTGTTGTTATTGTTGGTCGACATTTTCTGGAACCGGAAGATCAAAGATTACTACTATGTAAACAAACCAACATCAGCAAAAAATGGTAACTCTTAACTCTTACCTTTTATACTTCCACTAACAATAGTGATAGTAATGCTAGAGTTAACACCTCAAAATCGTTCGTCTCTTCGAAAACTGCAAAAAATGAACGAAATTTTATTAATTTCGAAACTGATTTTTCATAAAATCACGGACACAATTTTCGTAATGTGAACATTCGCACAACTGACCTATGAAGTTTACAACAACAAAATATTTCATCATAAATATATTGTCTATCTTCGAAGGTTCCTCAAAAC
>NW_020635091.1:416-1000 GCF_003573695.1 Papaver somniferum
ATACAATATTCTATCATAAATATATTGTCTATCTTTGAAGAATCCTCAAAACCCACGTTTTGATTTTTCGAAAAAACAGCAATTAATGCAACTTGCATACATAAATTTTCAAGGATTTTATCTAACGAAAACAAACTCATGCAAATAAAATATATCATCATATTTTTCATAATATATGTCACGGATGCACATATATATATATATATATAAACTATTTTTCCTTCGTATCGTCATTATTTGTCTTTAAAACGAAGGTTTATTTCAAAAAATATTGTCAAAGCTCACATCTCATACATATGATAAAGTTTTGTATTTACATGAAAGCTCATAAGCAAAATTTTATCACTGGACACAAGTTCATCATACATATTTTCCTTCGTGTCATCGTTATTTGTCTTTAAAACGAAGGATTATTCAAATTTCATGAAAATTCACTTCTTTTATGATAGAACCTTGGTACACATGAAAGCTCATAAACCAAGTTTTATCACTGAACCTAGGTTCATATACTAAAAAAAGATCTCTCCTAAATCAGGGATTATAGTTAGTTTACAAAACTAACGATCGAACGAACATACGTTTTC
>NW_020635092.1:0-668 GCF_003573695.1 Papaver somniferum
AATACAGGTTGTGCGTTCGTGATCATCAATTGGAAATCCAACCTTTGGTTGTTGATTGATATTGATTGATCCTTGGACATTGGTCTTTGGTACCGTCCAAGTTATTCCTTGTATTTGATAAAGACTCGCTATTGTTTTTAGCTTGAGTAAAAATCAAATCAAGAGAGAGATATTAACTCCTTGAGATCCTTTTATCTAGATTGAGTCTGACTGTCTAGTTGATTCTCTAGCAAAGTATTTCGGAGTTAGTCCATACATATTGATAATCGAAATATTGGATGGTGTTGTTAGACCCCCGCTTTTTCAATTGGTATCAGAGCAGGCAAACTCGTTAAAGACCTTATAAGTCTGTGTTTATAGCGATCTGATTATGGACGAGTCTATCTCTGATAACGTACCAGTTCAGAAATTACCAGATGATTCTAAAACTTGGATTCACCTGAGATAACTATCACATCTAAGTCAATATCTAAACATTCTCTTGATGTAAAAACTGTTGATTGGGAAACTCTCCTAGAAGAACAGTTGGATGAACTTTCTGATGAAGGTGATTCAGATATTGATAGAGATGTTGATGAGGAAGTCTCAGAGTATGTTAAGTTTTTGGATTCGTGGAAGATGAAGAAGATTACAACTTCTCATGTTTCACCTCTTCTGATTCCTCTCTG
>NW_020635092.1:679-1000 GCF_003573695.1 Papaver somniferum
ATTCTGAGGAAAACCTACGTATGAAGTCACTTGAATGTGATAATCTTTATCAAAAGTACTTTTTGTTGGAAGAGAAACTTGCAGAATCTGAAGCAAGGTTTAACTTCCAGCAAACAAGTTTTGACGACAGAGAAAGCGCTTATCTCACTCGAGAAAAACGCCTTGAGGCTGATTTAGCTGCTGCTCTTGATAAAATGAAGATGTTGGAAGATGACTTGAAAAATTTCAATACTAGTTCAAGCAAATTAACCACTATGCTAGGAGCAAGTAATAATCATAGTGATACACGAGTATTGGGCTATAAGGGAATATATGCTCCAA
>NW_020635093.1:0-385 GCF_003573695.1 Papaver somniferum
CCCCTTAGTAATTAGGTTACCCCTTATCCAAAGTGAGAGTCCGTATAGTAATTTTCTCCCACGAGCGCAAAAACCACTTTTTTAGCCAATTTCGCAGCAAAAGCTAATTTCTCCGGAAATACCTACAGGGACATAAAAAGCCATAATAAGTACAAAAAATGGGTATTAACACAATATACAATTGGGCTATATTAGACACATAAATGCGTCTATCAAATACCCCCAAACTTATTATTTGCTAGTCCTCGAGCAAATCTAATCTAAAAAAAAAATGACTACACTTAGCACGTGCAGTAAGCCGTTAAACCACTAGGTGGCCCTAGTGGCGGAGTGTTGTCTCCGGGGGGTTTACCAGAGGTGTACCCACAAAACCTTAATACTCCAG
>NW_020635093.1:585-706 GCF_003573695.1 Papaver somniferum
GCAAAAGCTAATTTCTCCGGAAATACCTACAGGGACATAAAAAGCCATAATAAGTACAAAAAATGGGTACTAACACAATATACAATTGGGCTATATTAGACACATAAATGCGTCTATCACT
>NW_020635094.1:0-502 GCF_003573695.1 Papaver somniferum
TAATGCATTTTTATTATTATTTTCCATGATTTGATGAAAATCCTCTCATTTTATCAAATCTCCTTCGTCTCGAGGAAACTCCTCGGTTTCATGGTACTTCCATAAATCCATAAAAAATAATATAAAATTAAGGAAAGGAGTGTGGGGCGTGACCATTGGCCAACCGGCCATGCCTTGGTCCCAACCGGCCCCACACCCCACGGTTCCTTATTATTTTATTATTATTATTATTTTTTCTCTAATTTCATGAAAAACTCCTTGATTTCATGGTATTTTTGCACAAATCATCAAATAATAATAAAATAATATAAATTATGAAAACTTGTGGGATCGGGCCTTGGACGGCCAGCCATGCCCTAGCCGGTCCCACACGTCCCTTTGTTTTATTATTAGTTTTCCTTGAATTCATCAAATTCCTTGATTTCATGGTATTTCTCTCAAATTAGGAAAAATTCCCTCAAATCATCAAAAATACCTAAAAAATATTAAAAAATTATGAAAA
>NW_020635094.1:598-1000 GCF_003573695.1 Papaver somniferum
AAACTCGTGGGACCGGGCCCAAGCCGGCCGGCCATACCTCCATGGTCCCACACACCCTTTTTTTTATTATTTTAATATTTTTTGCTTCCCTGAACTCATGAAAAATCCTTCAGTTCATGGAAACTCCCTAAATTCATCAAATTTCTCAAAATTCATGAATTTTTCATAAAATCATTATAAAATTAGGGAAACTCGTGGGACCGGGCCCTAGCCGGCCGGCCATTCCTTCCACGGTCCCAAACGCCCTTGTTTTATTATTTTAATATTTTTTGCTTCCTTGAACTCATGAAAACTCCTTCAATTCATGGAAACTCCCAAAATTCATCAAATTTCTCAAAATTCATGAATTTTTCATAAAATCATCAAAATATTATAAAATTAAGGAAAAGGCACCACGGGACC
>NW_020635095.1:0-357 GCF_003573695.1 Papaver somniferum
TATCTTTTTTCGCTGCGTCGATTAGGATTATTGTGAGGTGATTGATAATACTAGGTTGTTCTTCGGAAATATAAGTCTGGTTTATCAATTGGTTCATGTTCACCTTGATTTATCAAAAGACGGAAAAAAACTCGTAGGTATATTCGTGGGAGACGGATTTATCTATTACCGTAGACTTTTTTGTGTAATACAGATTTGTTTATTAAATTCTTCGACTTTGGGTCGTAGCAACTCTTAGTTGTGGGTGAGATCAGCTAAGGGAATCAAGTACGTAGCATCCTGCTGGGATCAGAGACGTATGAGCATAACTGTACCTTGGATCAGTGTGAGATTGATTGGGGTTCAACTACAGTCCAG
>NW_020635095.1:368-599 GCF_003573695.1 Papaver somniferum
ATCAGTGTGAGATTGATTGGGGTTCAACTACAGTCCAGGCCGAAGTTAGTTGGAGTAGGCTAGTGTCTGTAGCGGCTTAATACAGTGTGTGTTCAATATGGACTAGGTCCCGGGGTTTTTTTGCATTTGCGGTTTCCTCGTTAACAAAATTCTGGTGTCTGTGTTATTTCTTTTCCGCATTATATTTTTTTATATAATTGAAATATCACAGGTTGTGCGTTGTTCAATCAA
>NW_020635095.1:610-1000 GCF_003573695.1 Papaver somniferum
AAATATCACAGGTTGTGCGTTTTTCAATCAATTAGAATATCTGACCTTTTGGTTGTTGATTTAAATTGATTGACACTTGGATATTGGTCTTTGGTACCATTCAAGTTATCTCTCTAGTATTTGATAAAGACTCGCAGATTTCTGATTGCTTGAGTATATATCAAATCGAGATATTGAGATATAAACTCTTTGATATACTTTTTATCTAGATTGAGTTTGATTGTCTAGTTGATTTTCTAGAAAGTATATTGGAGTTTGTCCATACAGATTTCTAAGCGAAATATTGGGTGTGGTTGTTGTACCCCCACTTTTTCAATTGGTATCAGAGCAGGCAAACACTCCAAACCTGATAAGTTTGTGTTTGTTTGTTCCTTAAAAATTGTCCCATGG
>NW_020635096.1:0-375 GCF_003573695.1 Papaver somniferum
CTGGTCCGGTCTTAACTTTTTTTTTTTTTTTTTTATAGTAACTCAATCACTCTAATTCACCCTAGCAGTGGTAACAACTTGAATCGTGTGCCCCACCTAATCACTTAGAGAAACATAGTTTAAAATGAAAAAAATAAAAAAATAAATAAAAATAGAAGTGAAAAGGACTCAACGAAATATGGTGAAACTATCATGTTATTTCTAACACCTGAGCTCTGTGCTTTTATGAATAGACTCTTCTAGATGTTTCCATCTAATCAAATTGGTTCCTCAACTCCTACAACCAACATGCTTCCATCCACTTAGATTAGTTAGTGCCTACCTCAATACGCATAAATTTCTAGGCTCTGGAGTTTATTTATTGCAACTAAAAAG
>NW_020635096.1:575-842 GCF_003573695.1 Papaver somniferum
CCTCTAAACGTGCTTGAATTTCACTGAGCGTAACACTTATAAGTTCACAAGTCTCATTGAATATCTTAGACCGTTGTGTACTCTCTTCTCCTGAACTAACTGCACGTTCATACTCCCTTCGAATTTGTTGGTAGGTTTCTTCTAGAGATTGAACAGGTTTAGAAATGTCATAATCAGGACTAGTTTTTAAGTAATTTTCCAAAAACGCATGACTAGTACTATAATATTCCTGATTTTCTTGCTCGTAAGACCAATTCGTGTGTGGAT
>NW_020635097.1:0-496 GCF_003573695.1 Papaver somniferum
CTTTGGCTAGGTTACCCATGAGGCTCGCTGGTAGGCTAGCACAACAACCTGTTCAATTAACGTAGTAGTATGTCGTTGGAGCTTAGCTTGTTAGGATTCCAACTAGTTTCATGTAATAATCGTTATCCAATAATATAATAAAATTCCAAAGAAAAAAACAAAAAATAAAATAAATAATATTTTAGAGTGATAAAGAGAACAAAGAAAGACTTTTTATTGACCAGAAAGAGGGAACCCCATCACATAGGTATAGTATTCTATTTATACAAGATAAAAGGGAAAATCCTACAGTACTAATGGACCGCACATCCCTGGGCCATAGGCTCTATAACACTCCCCTTGTGCGGTTCAAAAACGGAAATTCATGATGTGTTGCCTCATTAAAACCTTGGCAAAGAAAAACCCAATGGGACAAAACCTTGACGAACGGAAAAGAGTACAACGTGTTGATAAAGACGGCTACTTCTCTTCAGAAAAACCTAAAATATAAAAACCT
>NW_020635098.1:0-624 GCF_003573695.1 Papaver somniferum
ACACTTCATGGGATCATGGTGTCTATAATTCCAGCAATATAAATAAGTCTCTGAATCATGATTGAATATACAAGAATCTCACGTCAAACAGACAACACGATATTAACAACTCAACATCTGAGTAATCACTCTCAACATATATTCAATCATTCAGAACTTATCTTATTCAGAATACATAACACACCTACAATCTTTGATTACCATTGATTCCACACATTGCTCAGCTTTCCTCCTACAGATCGACCCATCCTCTCTTGTGACCGAATTTACTCTGGAACGACCATTGTCTTGGTTTAGTCCGGAGTACTACAGATTGATCTCTCGAATTCAAAGCACTCCCTTCTTGCAGTGCATCTGTGTGAGGTTGAACATTTCGCTCGGTTCAAGGAGTCTCCTCCGTACTGTCGTCTCCTTCATTCCGTAAATGTAGTTGCAGGAAATCCTACACTACACCCCTCATATGATTTCATTGTTGATCAACTCATTTTTAAGTTTACACTCTTAATTTTATTAATTAACTTTTGAATGTTCTTACAAGAAAGATAAAGAAGTCAAGAATGATCTCTGCTCTAAACTTTCTCTCTCCCATTTACTTTTTTCTTACCCAAAAGATCTCCCCCTTCT
>NW_020635098.1:635-1000 GCF_003573695.1 Papaver somniferum
AACTTTCTCTCTCCTATTTACTTGTTTCTTACTCAAAAAAGATCTCTCTCTTCTTTACAACTCGAATGACTATTTATAAGGAAATACATAGTGGATGACAACTAATCTGTCCTTTATTTTCGGATATGGTTTGCGACATTCTCGCAACCTTACAGATGTTAATTTCGCAAACTCTCTAATTTTCGCAAGATTATCATATCTTTCTCGTGATTTTAGCTGATGTCATTTATTTTATCATTTCTGAAATTGTTCTGCGACGCTGTTATATTGTGTCATTGTTAATTTCGTTGAAACGCTGTCGTTGCGAGATTCTGATCCTACATCTTTCCTCTTCTCATATCTTCTCTACAAAGTAGAGACTGATG
>NW_020635099.1:0-414 GCF_003573695.1 Papaver somniferum
TTAGAATACTTATAATAATCTTGCTTATCGTTCATTTCTACCTAACTTGATCTGTGTTTAAGGTTCTTAAATGTTTAGGTTTGAAAATAATAGTTCGGGATGTTTGGACTACATGGTACACATACCAAGTATGCCTAACAACATTCAAAATCAAAATACAAGGTTTAAGTTCGCAAACCCGTATGCATACTTGACGTCGATATTCGGTAAACTTGTTTTGGCCATAATTTCTTCGTATGAACTCGGATTTACCTCATTCTTTTTGCATTCTTTTCCTTATTGAATTCCCTTCAAAATGGAGATGAGAATTGTTGAATTTGGATGAGTTAATATTGGTCTTTGTCCTGTCTCTTGTATTTTAGTGTTTGTTCAGTTTCGTTGCACTTGTTCTATTCTCTTGGACTTGGGCACTGG
>NW_020635099.1:614-1000 GCF_003573695.1 Papaver somniferum
TATTGTGTCAAAAGTAAAGTCGTTCATAAATTGATATTCGTATTGATGAAAGGACGAATGGACTTTTGACAAATACAAAAGTTATGCCTATGCAGTCATTTATTTGATGGAAAATAGGATGAAATCTTTTATTTGACAAGGATAAAGTCTATTATGTCGTTATGCAAATAGTGATGGAAAATAGAATATATCCTTGTATATTATCCACGGTATTGATCTTCATTGATCCATTTTGTTATGTTTTACCGTGAAGGCTCCATTGTGTATCTTATGTTGAGCACCTTACAACTATGTCGATTAATATTGGCCTTGTTGGTTGTTCCATGAGATGCTATATGTTGAGCATTCTTGAACTAAATTAATCATCTTGAATGGTTATTTAGTTA
>NW_020635100.1:0-443 GCF_003573695.1 Papaver somniferum
CAGACGTCAGGACGGTAGCGGCAAACGATCCGCTCAAGGATTGGCGACTCAACTACCAGACGGCCCGATACGATCCGCTCAGGGATCGACGACTCAATTACCAGACGACCCGATTACCAATCATGACACCGCAAGGGGCGACTGGGGACTTCCCAGAGGCTAAAAGAAAACGATCCGCCCAGGGATCGACGACTAGATTATCAAGTGACTCAGGGACGACTGGGGACTTTCCACAATCGCGGTGCTTCCCACAAAACTCGGACTAGCACCTGACTCATTTTTCGTTAGCAGATCCAAAAAACCGAGTAAGTCTTGCCTAGACAAAATACATGGTTTACTATTTCAAGTTTTCACGGGAATGATAAAATCGATAGCCATGTTATGTTTCATCCCATGTCATCTACCGACACGCAACGTTCACGGTTCCATATCTTCCCTGGGAT
>NW_020635100.1:454-1000 GCF_003573695.1 Papaver somniferum
GTTTCATCCCATGTCATCTACCGACACGCAACGTTAACGGTTCCATATCTTCCCTGGGATGTTTGTGTCAGTTACAATCATAACCAAAAACGACATCATCCTAAAACAGTTCATCCCGAATAATAATCCAAAACCCTCATAGGTAACACTTGTCTATCAACCCAAAAATCCAGAAAATCAAACCATGAACCAGGCGCTTTGTTTGACTTACAAAAAAAAAAAAAAAAAAGGAAAACCCTAACGCCCGGTTCTTCGTGGAATCAGTCACCTACCCGTACGTACCCACTTTGCATAATAATCATTACCCGTCACTATTCATGAGGTAGCCGACGTTACTGCGGTGATATTCGAAGAGGAATTGTTTATGATGAATTATTTCTACAAGTTTATCGAAGGCATACATATGGCTAGGCTTTGCACCAACACAAGAAAAACAAGAAAACAAATTGAAAGAGAAACGCTGGAGTACATACCTGGAATATGCTTTCCCACTTTATTGCTACCGCGCCATGCCAAGCCAGCTCCATACCAAGTTAGTGCCTTGCC
>NW_020635101.1:0-518 GCF_003573695.1 Papaver somniferum
TTCAAGATTTGTTTATTTACACCTGAATCTTGACCCATTGGTCTCTTTAATTTTGCTTCTCTTCTTCTGCGTTCACGTCGTTTATTATGTCATTTCTGAAATTGTTCTGCGACGCTGTTATGTTGTGTTGTTGATAATTTCGCTGAGACATTATTGCTGCGAGATTCTGATCCTACACGACTGTGGAATTTTATAGGGGTTATCTTGTATCTTAAAACTCCTTGATGAATGCATTTAGCTTCGGCATTATGATTGCATATAAATTAAGTTGGTATGTATTTTTCTTTTAGTCTATGAAATATCTCTTGTGGAAATTTCATTATGATTCCGTTCTTGTACCTTTGCCAATTTTATTGACAAAAAGGGGGAGAAATATTTTAGTTCACACTACAAATACATATGGTTTTCGGATCATTGTGTAAGGGGGAGTGGTTTCCATGATCGAGATGGAGTATTGACTAAGGGGGAGTGATACATATCACCGTAGTATTATTGTTAAAGTCGTGATACAATTGGAC
>NW_020635101.1:529-1000 GCF_003573695.1 Papaver somniferum
GATACATATCACCATAGTATTATTGTTAAAGTCGTGATACAATTGGACTTAGATGTTACATAATAATACCATGACATTGTATAATAATGATCGAGAATCTCGATTTCTCTCATTGTTATAGCTACGGATCTTCAACAACGGTGATGCTAAACTTACAACCTTTGGGATAATTGGAGTACTTGGAAGGACGAAGATTTCAGGGAACGTTGAAGATTAGACTATGGAATAGGACCCACTAAATTTTATCTTTTTTGTATTCCATATGTATTAATAGTTTTGTCACTAAAATTGACAAAGGGGGAGATTGTTAGAGTATAGCTCGGTCGACCTCGCATGCGTTGCTATCTCAAGCATGTTTGTCAATGTTAGTGATCAAAACTATAAGTCTTGATTTCTAGCCTACATAGCTAAGTCTCGGACTAGGATAGAAAAGTGTAGTTGAGCTCAAGGACTTCATGGCGATTCATCATA
>NW_020635102.1:0-385 GCF_003573695.1 Papaver somniferum
TTCATGGTTCGTCAGAAGTTTAACCAAGGGACGAAGGAGAGAGCGACTACATGGGACCGTGAATCAACCATGTAGTTTCCATATGCTCACGTGAGCAAATACGAAGAACTCCTGAAGAGTTGACGATTTGTTGGTGAAAGAATGATAAATGCTGGTTTAATCATTTATTCGAAAATGATCGTCTGAGCCTTAGGTGAGAAAACCTAATTAATTATGACGAGGCGAGGGACCGACCATGGAGTCATGAAACCGGCCCTGGGTTATCCCGTGACCGCCTGACGATCACTTCATGAAAATCCAAAGTGTTTGGAAGAGTTTTGGACCTAATACGAGCAATTGTGCAAATTAGGTCAAAACTGTGAAAATTGATGGGACCGGCTTCCGT
>NW_020635102.1:396-801 GCF_003573695.1 Papaver somniferum
TTGTGCAAATTAGGTCAAAAGCTGTGAAATTGATGGGACCGGCTTCCGTGAGCCAAAGAGCCAATCTTGGTTGGTCAAGATAGCATGCTCGTGTCCCCAAGGCATCCGCGTCTCAGTCCTGAGAATTTTGATATTTTCTGGCGTGCAATTGAGCATCCATTCGAGAAAATATGCTAAAATTAGGGTTTCAACGAAACTGAGAAAAACACCCTGAGATGATTAAAAATAATTATAAAATAAGGAATGAGGAGGCGTGGGACCGCCGTGGTCAAGGCATGGTCGGCGGGTCGTGACCATGGTCCCGTGGTGCCTTTTCCTTAATTTTATAATATTTTGATGATTTTATGAAAAATTCATGAATTTTGAGAAATTTGATGAATTTTGGGAGTTTCCATGAATTGAAGG
>NW_020635103.1:0-138 GCF_003573695.1 Papaver somniferum
GTTAATCTTTCATTATCTTCATTAGGCTTATTTCCTTCTTCATCTGCGTCAGAATCCTCATCACCATCAGAACTTCCATCACTATCAGATTCTTCATCGTCAGCTTCACTATCAGAGATAATCAAATTGGGAGTATTC
>NW_020635103.1:338-649 GCF_003573695.1 Papaver somniferum
TATTTTCAGAATATGCGAACAAAAGACAACCATTTATTAACTTGATGAAAATCCATAAGAAGCAAAAGATTAGTAAAGAAGAGCAATTAGCAACCTTCTCTGTCATAAATCATGTCTGTAATCAAGGCTGTATGTTCAACTTGGAGACTAACATTTACGCCTAAATATTTTCTAGCATCATCTAAAATTTTCGCAGCCCAGACAAATTCCTCCTCACTACTTATGAGAAGACGAGAACGAATTTGATTTTCCCTTTCGCAGAGTTCAATATTCTTGCGGTTAGCTTCATCTCGCTCAAGTTGAACTTCAAG
>NW_020635103.1:676-1000 GCF_003573695.1 Papaver somniferum
CCTTTCGCAGAGTTCAATATTCTTGCGGTTAGCTTCATCTCGCTCAAGTTTAACTTCAAGGAAAGCCTCTTGGAATTTCACCAGAGCCTTGGCACCTTGATCAGAGATACGATCTTTATCATCTATGAGACCGCTAATCTTGGTTCTCAACTCATTGGTTTTCTCTTTGGAATCAATAAGGAGACGTTTAAATCTGTTAGCTAAGCCTAAACTGGATCTATGATCAATTTCTAAGATGCGAAATTGTGATCTAAGTTCATTTAGAGAAAAAGATGAAATTCTATCATTAGAAAGCTATTTAAGGAATTGTTAAGACGTTCAAGA
>NW_020635104.1:0-619 GCF_003573695.1 Papaver somniferum
TTTAAATTGATTGACACTTGGATATTGGTCTTTGGTACCATCCAAGTTATCTCTCTAGTATTTGATAAAGACTCGCAGATTTCTATTTGCTCGAGTAAAGATCAAATCGAGAGATTGAGATATAAACTCTTTGATATACATTTATCTAGATTGAGTCTGACTGTCTAGTTGATTCTCTAGAAAGTATATTGGAGTTTGTCCATACAGATTTCTAATCGAATTTTTGGGTGTGGTTGTTAGACCCTCGCTTTTTCAATTGTTATCAGAGCAGGCAAACACGTTTAAGACCTTACAAGTCTGTGTTTGTAGCGATCTGATTATGGACGACTCTATCTCTAATAACGTACCAATTCAGAAAACACCAGATAATTCTGAAAGCTTTGTTTCACCTGAGAAAACTGTCACATCTAAGTTAATATCTAAACATACTCTTGATGTAAAAACTGTTGATTGGGAAACACTCCTAGAAGAACAGTTGGATGAACTTTCTGATGAAGGTGATTCAGATATTGATAGAGATGTTGATGAGGAAGTCTCAGAGTACGTTAAGTTTTTGGATTCGTGGAATATGAAGAAGATTACAACTTCTCATGTCACACCTCTTCTGACTCCTCTCTGT
>NW_020635104.1:630-1000 GCF_003573695.1 Papaver somniferum
TATTGGTGGAATATGAAGAAGATTACAACTTCTCATGTCACACCTCTTCTGACTCCTCTCTGTCGTGAAAACAAGAAATTGAAAAGGATTTACGGAGGTCTTTATGGTCAGAATCGCACTAGCGAATCAATCCTCAAAGATACCGAGGAAAACCTGAGTAGAAATTCACTTGAATGTGATGATGTATATCATAAATACTTCTTACTAGAAGATAAACTTGCAGAAACTGAAGGAAGGATTAACTCTCAGCAAACTTGTTTTGATGACAGAGAAAGCGCTTTTCTCGCTCGAGAAAAACGCCTTGAGGCTGATTTAGCTGCTGCTCTTGACAAAATCAAGATGTTGGAAGATGACTTGAAAAAGTTCAATA
>NW_020635105.1:0-481 GCF_003573695.1 Papaver somniferum
GCAAAGCTCTCGCTACCCTTTGTGATGTCCCTTTACTGGATGGTGATAACTCTCTTCGCGGAGTTTCTAGATCAGTGACTCCCGACTTCTTGCATTCTCTCAATAGTCTGGTATACTTTTATCTTTTTACTTTTTCATTGTTATAACTCAAAATCTCTTTCTATATTAATATTTTTTATTTCTTTTCGCAGGCTGGAAAAGCTTTTTTTGTTGTTGCCGCAGATCTGGAGAGAAGACGCGAAAATCTTGAAAAGAAAAATCTTCAATTTCGCAAAAAGAATGAAGAATTGGAAGCTGAAGTTAAAAGTCTTCGCGAGAAAAATAGACAATTAGAAATTGATTCTTCCTCGTATAAGAATAAAATTTCTAGTCTTCAACAAGCTAATAATCAGCTTTATGGTATGTTACTTTTCTCTTTTCTCTTTATTCATTCATCCTGTTGTTTTATCTTATTTAAATAATCCTTTTTGCAGACATCTAT
>NW_020635105.1:492-2523 GCF_003573695.1 Papaver somniferum
GGCTAATAATCAAATTTATGGTATGTTACTTTTCTCTTTTCTCTTTATTCATTCATCATGTTGTTTTATTTAAATAATCCTTTTTGCAGACATCTATGGTCTTTCTGATGAAGCCACCCTTCTTCGCTCATTTCCTAATGCCTTGGATAATGATACCCTTCTTGAACGTCTTAACAATTCCTTAAATAGATTTTCAAATGATAGAATTTGATCTCTTTCTCTAGATGAACTTAGATCGAAATTTCACCTCTTAGAAATTGATCATAGATCCAGTTTAGGCTTAGCCAACAGATTTAAGCGTCTCCTTATTGATTCCAAAGAGAAAACCAATGAATTAAGAACCAAAATTAGCGGTCTCATAGATGATAAAGATCGTATCTCTGATCAAGTTTCCAAGGCTTTAGCGAAATTCCAAGAGACACTTATTGAAGTTCAACTTGAGCGAGATGAAGCTAACCGCAAGAATATTGAACTCTGCGAAAGGGAAAATCAAATTCGTTCTCGTCTTCTCATAAGTAGTGAGGATGAATTTGTCTGGGCTGCGAAAATTTTAGATGATGCTAGAAAAGATTTAGGCGTAAATGTTAGTCTCCAAGTTGAACATACAACCTTGATTAGAGACATGATTTCTGACAGAGAAGGTTGCTAATTGCTCTTCTTTACTAATCTTTTGCTTCTTATAAATTTTCATCAAGTTAATAATTGGTTTCCTTTTGTTCGCAGATTCTGAAAATAAATATCGTGAAAAGATTGAAGAACTTGAAGCTGAAAAGAAGGAACTCGCAAAGAATCTTTCTTCTCGCAACGACAAGTATTCTAGATTGAAGAATCAAATCAAAATCACTGTTGAGAATTTTAAGAATGACGCTATGCATTTTCGCAATCAAACCATCCAGATGGTTTGTGATGATCATAATATCCCACATTCTGATTATCCTTGTCTTTTAGAAGAAATCCCACAGAATACTCCCAGTTTGATTATCTCTGATAGCGAAGCTGACGATGAAGAATCTGATAGTGATGGAAGTTCTGATGGTGATAAAGATTCTGACGCAGATGAAGAAGGAAACAAGTCTGATAAAGATAATGAGAATTAACCAAGAAATAATCTTTACTTGTTTCTTTGGTTCTTTGTAATACTTGTACACTTATTTCTCCCTTCTGTATATTTGTGTTTCTTTCATTTTGACCTGCGTAAATGAAAACAATTCTTCTTTGCAATACAATTAATCAATATAATTATTATTTTTTGAGTAAATCTCTCATATGGAGACAAATAACATTCTATAATTTCACGCATTCCCATACTTTCCTCTGTTATTTGAATCCGAATGAGAGATGTCATAAAACTTTTCTTATTGTATAATTTCACAACTTTTTGCGAAGTGGATTTTGTTTCTTTTCAAAATCTCATTCCTGTGTGGTCTTATTTTGCCTTCCTAATTAAAGGTCTTATTATGCCACCTCTTGTCATTGCGACGAAATCGCAGGACGTCCTTGTATTTTCATACAAAAACCCATTGATCTTGTCTTAACTTTTTCTTTTATATTATGGACTCTTCAGGAATATTGCGACAATATGACAGGCCTAAATATTCTTGCGAAAATAAAGCCCCATGACATTGCCGTCTTGCGACGAAATCGCAGGACGTCTTCGCACTTTCATGCGAAAACCCATTGATCTCGTCTTATCCTTTTCTTTTGTATTATTGCCTCTTCAGGATTATTGCACAAATATGACAAGCCTTAATATCCTTGCGAATAAAAAGCCTCATGACATTTGCGTCTTAAGACACTTATCAGCTCCCTAATGGAGGGTGCCGCCCTTATCTCCCCCCTGGTTGCCCCTTCAAGGAGGCGTACTTCTACCATACAAGGTTATATCCTCCCATCCAGTCTTAAAAACAACCAGTTGTTTTCGCAGCCTCTTATCCCTTTTACCTATAGGGCTTATGGTTACGATACTGCACCCTAAGTGGGGTTTTCTTCAGGCCGAGTGCAGTATAATCCAAGACTTGTCAAGAATGGCAA
>NW_020635105.1:2632-2992 GCF_003573695.1 Papaver somniferum
CCAAGACTTGTCAAGAATGGCAAGGACGCTTCAAACGCCCCCGGAACCCTTGACTCAACTGTGTACCTCGGCGCCTTGATCAGATTCTGCACTCCTTGGGAGAGTCCTTATTACTTTAGTCACCCAACCTAAGTCATATGCTTAAGTTAAGAATCCAAGGTGCCTCTCCCGGATGGGCTTCATTGACCCCAAATCTCCATAACTCAGGTTCCGGTGGCGGTGTAGCCTTTCCCTGAGCCATGTAACAGGTACCCCCTAATATGACGTACTTTAGGTCTTACATTTGCCTCTTGCGAAATTTTATTCGCGAACTAGGGTGTACGCCATAAAGGTTTGCCTCTTTCTTTTATGTCATTCTTC
>NW_020635106.1:0-563 GCF_003573695.1 Papaver somniferum
CCTGAGTTTATATCATATATATTTATTGCTTTTGCTTAACAAAATTTCGGTTCAATTGATGTTTATTCCATGATGTGTGTGTGGATGTGTGTGATTCAATTGGTTTTAGTTAATAAAAACTATTGTTATCTTGCTTTATTGTGTGGTATCAATTGTTTAGGCTTACAAAATTTCGGTGCAATTGCGGTGCTTTTAATGTCTATGTTGTTTCAATTTCTTCCGGTTGAGGTGAATAATTATGCAAGTTGATTTATTTTGGTTTGTATGAATTATTTATGGCTTAACGAAATAAAAGGTGTACGGGATGAGTTGTTTAGTCCAATTCGATTCCGGATAAGAGAAACTAAGTTAATTCTGATCTTAGTTAGACTTATCGAAGTGAGGTTTCGGTTATTCAAGTCTAATCGAATGCCTTGACTACAAATGCTAGTTAACTAACCTAGTATTTGTCTTGTTTAAAATTGAAAGGTCTAAGTTTATGGATAATTAGAACCTGATGAGAAAAATAGAGTTATCTTTATTTTGGTCTTATCGAATTAAGCGGTTGTTTTTGAACAATCGGT
>NW_020635106.1:574-1000 GCF_003573695.1 Papaver somniferum
TTATGGATAATTAGAACCTGATGAGAAAAATAGAGTTATCTTTATTTTGGTCTTATCGAATTAAGCGATTGTTTTTGTAAAAACGGTTTAGCAAAAAGACTAAGGTGCTTAGTTGTTTTTGGTTTGCTAAACTAAAATGGAAAAATTATTTTGGACAATTGTTTCCTTGGTAACATATCAAAATAAAACTACTTGTAGTTTCGGTTTTGATATTGGTTATCAGAACATGATGTGTGGAACCCTCGTGCCTAACTCTACAGGTTGCAAGTCTTTTTTGAGATTTGTAAGATTCTTTTCGTGTTGTCCTTTATTTTTTCGTTTCTTTGTCATTTTATGACAAAAAGGGGGAGAAATATATGGAGTAAACAAGTGATACTGGCATTGATTTTATATTGATTGGTATCGCTAAGGAAAAGAACATTGGTG
>NW_020635107.1:0-435 GCF_003573695.1 Papaver somniferum
TATGCAAGAGGAGACGTGGATATGTAGTGTAATGGGGAAAGAAAATTAAAGGATATATTACCTGTCTTTGGTTTGTGTTTATTGTTGGTCTCTTTGATTTTCGTTTTTGTATTTTACTTCGATCTATCGTATGTTACTTATTTAGTTTTGTACTCCCTCCGTCCCACTCCTAAGTGACCTATTTGATTTTAGATTTTGTCCCAATGATAAGTGACCTATATCACTAAACAATGAGATATTCCGGAATTATCCTTTTAGTTAATTATAAATAATATATGAAATATGTATAATTTGATAGGCATGTTTATATTCGTTACGTAGGTGTTTTAAAATGCTTTTCAATTGTATGAAATTTGCGAACATCCGTGGAGTATTTTGAGAGATAAACCATTTTTAAATTTCACTAGTTATTATTCATAAGGGTATAATTGTAAA
>NW_020635107.1:446-1000 GCF_003573695.1 Papaver somniferum
TTTTTTATCCGTAGCCGTAGGTAAGAAGACAGTAATTATTTCCAAGACTGGGTTTTACTTTTTTTCATCTGGTGTGTGCCGCCCATAATCAATTAATCATATTTTTTTCTTCCATGTTTCTTCTGAGTCTTGAGTATACTTTGTTGATTCTTTTGATTTGAATGTTGTTTAATCAGGGAATTTTCTTATTTGCTTCGCACTGTTTGTATAAATAGAGCAAGTAAAGTCATACGTAAACTCTTCATCTCTCATCCATGTTCGTTTCAAGTTTTCTTATTTGTTTTCTCTTGAGCTTTCGTAATTATTTTTGCCCTCTCTCTCCATGGATTCTAAAAATAGTAGAATTCTCGAACTATGCTGTCGCCCAGCCGTTGCCTATTTCTCTTCTGGAAACTCTACAATTGAATAAATCAGGGGAATTACAAATTTGGATGACAGATGTAGTTTTGGACTAATTTACTGAATGTGGTTAATCTACGAGCTAAGCTTATTCTTAGATAATTGTACAAATTGATCAATGTTTCTGTTGTTACTTCTATGCTTATTGTTAACTG
>NW_020635108.1:0-819 GCF_003573695.1 Papaver somniferum
GTGACAACTTTCTTCAATGTCTATCAGATGAACAGTATACGCTGGTAGTTTACAAACCAACTCCTCTACTAGTACATTGGAATGAAAGGGAAGAACAACGACTAGTGTTGGATATGGTTGGTTGGGAATTGGCGGAAAACGGTTATGAATCGGAACCGAGCTTCCTCAGAGGTCATTTGGTGGTACGTAATTCTGGTTCACTTCCTATTATTTGAATGTACATCTACAAACTTATAAAAGTTAACATACTAATGGAATAATATGACAACAACGTTCGCGGCTAGGAAAATTGGGAAACTGGTTTAAATGCAAGAACAAGAAAGGAGAGGTGCTGACCCCGACAGAAATGAAGACAGTCGAGGAAAAGATAGACAAAATTGAAGATCCAAATGCAAAGGACTCGTGGAAGGAAACGAAGAAGAGGGTTCACAAGAAGCCAAGGACCGACTGATCTAAGATGTTTGTTAATGTTTTTTTATAGTATTAGAACATTTATATTGGTTAATCTATGTTAAACATTGCAATTTTTATGTTTTTTTTTCAAAACCGACACGGTTGAAATTGTAGAAACAATGCCGGTAAACTGATTTCTTTCCAGACGAAAGGAATTTAGAATTTCGGCATGGAGATACGCTTTTCTAGATAATGCCGGTATTACAATTCCGGCATTGTTAGGAAGTTATTTTAAATACCGACACTTAAACTAATATCTCTGTGTATTTATGGTGATTTTCCGGCATAAAAGGAAAAAGACTTTCTAAGTCGGGACCAATTCTCGGCATTGTAAAGTTTGAATTAAATCATGCCTGCACTTACATA
>NW_020635109.1:0-544 GCF_003573695.1 Papaver somniferum
TGAATGAAAAAGCCATCTTCGCTCCTTCTGGTGAAATTAAAACAATTCCAACCCCATTGCCTTCCCCATTTGATGATCCATCTACCAATATCTCCCATCTATTTGGTTCTGTTAATAAGTCTTTTGGATCTCCATGTTCTTCTTCTATATCCATCATCTCCTCCACCGCTTCATCATCTTCTAAAGGAAATTCTGCTAAGAAATCTGCGACAACTTGTGATTTTGGTGAAGATAATATTTCATACTTGATTTCGAAATGTCCAACTTGTGCATTCCATCTCTCCACCCTACCTGATCTTTTTGAATTCTCCATCACTGATTCAATTGGTATTTTTGTTAGCACCCTTATTTTGTGTGCTTGAAAATATATGCGAAGTTTAAATGCAGCGTATACTAATGCTAAAATTAGCTTCTCAATCTTTGAATAATTCCTCTCTGCAGCATTAAATGTTTTGCTGATGTAATAAATGGGCTTTTCCACTCCTGCGTCTGTTCGCAATAACACAGCGCTTAAAGCATGTGATGTTGTCGCAAGATAGATCAA
>NW_020635109.1:555-1000 GCF_003573695.1 Papaver somniferum
ATTTTCCACTACTGCATCCGTTCACAATAACACAGTGCTTAAAGCATGTGATGTTGTCGCAAGATAGATCAATAGTTCTTCTCCTGGTTCTGTCTTTTGTAAAATAGATGTATTCATGAGGTGTTCTTTGATCCCTTGAAAATCTTTTTCACATTCATCAGTCCATTTGAATTTCGCACCCTTCTTGAGTATATTGAAAAAATGTTTACATTTTTCTGACGATCGCGAAATGAATCTTCCTAGCGAAGCTAAAAGCGTTCAATTTTTGTACATCCTTTATCGTTGCTGGTGTTGGCATATCACGAATTGCTTGTACCTTTTCTGGATCAACTTGTATTCCTTCTTTTGATACAATGTAGCCTAAATTTTTTCCCGATGCAACCCCAAAAATGTATTTTTCAGGGTTCAGTTTAATGTTATGATGCGGCATTTGTTCAAAAATCTC
>NW_020635110.1:0-198 GCF_003573695.1 Papaver somniferum
GGTTTTTAAAGGGTTTGGATTTTTGGGAAAAATTTGGTTTTGGTGGGATAAAAAAAATAAAAAAAAATAAAAAATAAAAAAAAATTGGTTGTTAATGTGGGAGCAAAATAAAATTTGGTTTTAAAATTTGGGAGCAAGTAAAAATTTTGGTTTTTGAATGGGAGAGAAAATATTTATTTATTTATTTATTTTAAAAGA
>NW_020635110.1:398-752 GCF_003573695.1 Papaver somniferum
AATATTACAAGCCCACAATTAAAAATTGGAAGCCCACAATTCGAATTCTCTGAATGGGTTTACCTTTTTAGCACAGCCCAGCTGCTCTGATATTCTTACAAAAACCCAGTTGGGCTTTGGTTCTTTTCCTTGGTGGCGTCCCAGCAGAGGAAAAACTGGTTCAGAACAGCAGGTCCAACAGCAAATGAAGTGAAGCAGATGCAGATGCAAATGCTATGCAGTGAAATGCAAAAATAGCTAATAAAACTACTAGAGAAACAAACCCGAGTCCCCGGCAGCGGCGCCAAAATCCTGGTGGGCCCGGAGATGTGTGAAAATTAAGCGCAATAAAAACGGGCCTACAGTAATACCGCA
>NW_020635111.1:0-546 GCF_003573695.1 Papaver somniferum
ACAGCCTTGATTAGAGATATGATTTCTGACAGAGAAGGTTATTAACTGTTCTTCTTCACTAATCTTTTGTTTCTTATGAATTTTTATCAAGTTATTAATTGATTGCCTTTTGCTCGCAGATTCTGAAAGTAGATATCGCGAAAGAATTGAGGAACTTGAATCTGAAAAAGAGGAACTCACAAAGAATCTTTCTTCTCGCAATGACAAGCATTATAGATTAAAGAATCAAATCAAGATCACTGTTGCGAACTTTAATAACGACACTCTGCATTTTCGCAATCAAACTATTCTAATGGTTTGTGATGACCATAGTATTCCTCACTCTTATTATCCTTGTCTCTTGGAGGAGATCCCAAAGAAAATTCCTAGTCTGACTATCTCTGATAGCGAAGATGATGATGAAGAATCTAATGGTGATGAAGGTCCTGATGGAGATGAGAGTTCTGATGCAGACGAAGAAGGGAACAATTCTAATGAAGATGTTGAAGGATCAACTAAGAAGTAGTCTTTGTTTCTTTCTTTGATCTTCTGTAATATTTGTACATT
>NW_020635111.1:557-1000 GCF_003573695.1 Papaver somniferum
ATGAAGATGATGAAGGATCAACTAAGAAGTAGTCTTTGTTTCTTTCTTTGATCTTCTGTAATACTTGTACATTTATTCCTTCTTTCTGTATATTTGCGAATTCTTTTGGTTCCCCATATTCCTTAATATATGAGTTTCTTTCATTTTGACCTGCATTCATTAAAACAATTCTTCCTTGCAATACAGTTAATCAACATAATCATTAATTTTTAAATTTTTGCGTAAATATATCATATGGAAACAAATAACATTTTCTAATTTCATTCATTCCCATACTTGCCTCTGTTATTTGTATCCAAATGAGAGATTTTGCAGATTCTTCTTATTTTGTGCCTCAACTTTGCAGTTGTTTATGTATAATTTCGCAATCATATGCGAAGTGAATTTTGATTCTTTTGAAAATCTCATTCCTGTGTGGTCTTATTTTGCCTTCCTATTTAAAG
>NW_020635112.1:0-311 GCF_003573695.1 Papaver somniferum
TGATAAGACTTCTGAAGCATATGCAACATCATTCATACATGGATGGCACTAACTCCTTCAGTATATACTGGGAAACCTGAGGTGATTCCGTGAAACTTCATCAACGGGCTTTCTCTACATCACAAGCCCCTGCATGATTGAGGAATTTTCTCTCTTCACCAATCACATACAGTATGAAAACTGTTGATGTTATCTACCGCAACAATGTTGACTCACTGACAAAGCCAGATCGTGGTAAAGTTATGCTTTCAGGAGCATTCAGGTTGAACTCTCAGTACACCTTCATCTTACGGACGCTCAACTCATCAACT
>NW_020635112.1:511-663 GCF_003573695.1 Papaver somniferum
AAACTTTATTATATGTATGAGATGTGAGCTTTCACAATACTTTTTGAAATAAACCTTCGTTTTAAAGACAAATAACGACGATACGAAGGAAAAATAATTTTTTTTTATATATATATGTAGCCGTGACATATATTGTGTAAAATATGATGGTA
>NW_020635112.1:674-1000 GCF_003573695.1 Papaver somniferum
TTTTATATCTATAATCATGGTTCTAGCCTTTTCGGTCTTTGGAACAACTTCAACCATGGTATCAGCATCAACAATAATCTCTAGAGAAACACCATCCATGATCTCAGCGTCGACAAGGATCTCTGGAGCATAATCATTCATGGTTTCAGCACCAACAACAGTCTCAAGAGCAACATCCTCAGGGCTTCATCAACTAATCATTCTCTGAAGTGTTACACATGAAGCGGACTTCTCTAAGACCAATGATTCATATCAAGATGTGCAGACCTGATAATATGCTCACATGAAAGTCCTCCCAAAGCTGGCACGACTGTTGGGCATAATCC
>NW_020635113.1:0-477 GCF_003573695.1 Papaver somniferum
ACGAATCAGCGATATCATACTTCTTTGAAGTACAGGAGATATACTTACTAAGGGAGTCTCTAAATCATTTGAAGGCTCGACGATGCCAGAATCTCCGTTGACAACACCGCTATCTCCATTCGGTTCGGGATTTCGGGAATTCTCCATATTCCCATCTCCCAAAGAAGAGTGCGCTTCATCAACATGATTCTTATCTACAATGATTTCTTCCTGGATTCATCAAAAAAAATTATTATTATTTCATTCAAGGAGATGCCGCAATCACCTGCACGAAAGAGATATTTACATCGACTTCTTCATCAGTACTGGATTCCTGAATTGTTCGCCTGGGAACAAGTTGAAGACCGTCAATCGATGGAGAAAAGGTCTGAAAAGAAATAACAAAACCTTGGTCTCATGATCCAAATTGCACGGGCAGGAAAAAGTCATGACACAAGGAGCGCTAACAACTCACCAAAGAAACGGCTGGGGACTGCA
>NW_020635113.1:488-1000 GCF_003573695.1 Papaver somniferum
AAAAAATTCATGACACAATGAGCGCTAACAACTCACCAAAGAAACGGCTGGAGACTGCACGTCATTTGCTAACTACCTGTAGTCCTTACTTATGGGTGCTCCGCCCCGAATACTTTCTTCCATTTCCGAAGAGTCTACATTGATCTGAAACCTCACTACATGATCATCCTGTGGTATAGTTGATGAAATAACCAGAAGTACACCTAAGTATGAAGGATCTTTCACCATCACTCAGAGGTCCCAGAAGTACCATTTCTTGAAGTTACACCCGCGGAGATGTCATCCCTAGAAACATCGTCTTTGAAAGTGTCATCATGAGAGTCAGTCATTCTTGCAAAGTAGCTGTGACAGATGCATAACATTCAGCGCATCATTTATACAAAGCGCAGGATTCAGCAAAACAACGAATCATGGAATAAAGATGCTCACATCAACCTCTGCAAAAATGGTAATTTTCAACTCTCACCTGTTTACGATTCCACTAACAGTACATGAGTTAATACTTCAAATCT
>NW_020635114.1:0-418 GCF_003573695.1 Papaver somniferum
CTGATCTCACCTACAACCAAGAGTTGCTGCAACCAAAAATCGCAGACTTGATAATAAACAAATCTGTCTCACACAGAAAAGTCTATGAAAGGATAAATCTGTCTCCCACAGATAAACCTTAGGTTTTGTTCCATATTAAGATATGAAATCAAGGTGAACTGGAACCAATTGATAATCCAGTCTTATATTCCCGAAGAACAGCCTAGATTAATCAATCACCTCTCTACAATCCTTCCTGACTACACATGCGGTTTGTCGAGGAATCACAAACAGTGAGACGAAGATGTTTGTGACTTCTTTATCTTGCCTATCGGAGAACTCTCACGATCTCAAGTCAATAATAGATTGTACTCTAGGATAGAAGATGCAAAAAATCACACAACTATGATAAAAGTAGTATCTGTCTGGCTTCACAATC
>NW_020635114.1:429-1000 GCF_003573695.1 Papaver somniferum
GATAGAAGATGCAAGATCAGATCACACAACTACGATAAAAGTAGTATCGGTCTGGCTTCACAATCCCAATGAAGTCTTTAAGTCGTTAACCTGGTTTTAGAGAAGAAAACCAAAGGTTAAAGGAGAATCGACTCTAGCGAGCGCACTAGTATCACACATACGTGTGGGGATTAGTTTTTCACAATGGTAGATGTCTCCTTTATATAGCATTCAAATCAGGGTTTTTCCTTAGTTACAAAGCAATCCATATTCACCGTTAGATGAAAACCTGATTTATATTCAAGTTAATATTTATCAACCGTTAGATCGAAAACTTAGCTTGTCACACACACTTGGGTAGACGTTTACTGTGTTTGTGAAAACCATGCCCAAACGTGTACGTGTATGTTGGTTCAACATAGTAACCCAAAAGGTTAACCATATGAGCATTTCATATTAAGCTTGTTCTTCTTCACCATAACTAGTTCAATCGGCTCATGAACTTTATAGCCACGGTTTGCGTAAATCATTCCTTAGTAATTAAGTTTCATGTTTAGAGCACATCTTTAGATCATAACCACTTAAGCTCACA
>NW_020635115.1:0-412 GCF_003573695.1 Papaver somniferum
CAGCAGAACTTCTTCGCCTGTCGACCTCTTCTTTTGATTCTCTCGGCTCTAACTCTCTCCCAATGACTCTCCAAAATTGCTAGCTTCAATTGTACGTGTATTTATAGTGAATTGAGGCCAAAAATCCGACCATTGATTGCGTATATACTCTCTTTAATTCGATTATTCCTTGTTGCCAAAAATAGAGAATAATTGCCATTTAAAGAATTTTCTCACGCCAACTTGCTTCCTGCACGCTCCCATTCAACTTATTCACGCCTCAACACTCTTCCAACGCCAGCAGAACTCCTTCATGCACACAAGAACTTCAATTTTTCTCGTGTTACAGTACACGTGCTCTGTTTTGGGTGTGTGAATCATCACGCGTTTTCCAGCCAATTCCGATCAAACCCACTGCCCAAAATGTGTTCCT
>NW_020635115.1:612-1000 GCF_003573695.1 Papaver somniferum
ATGCCAGAGAAATTAAAGGTGTCAGCTCTAAAGCTGACTGAAGAAAAGGGGAGACACATCCGCACGACTGCTAGATAAAGAGATATCCGCTACACAGCTAGATAAAAATTGTAAGATGCGTCCGCTGCTTTACTGCTGGATAAGATTAGGAGAGAGATAAAGATGAGAGGGACATCTGCTACACAGCTGGACTAATTACGTGTGATGAGTTAAATCAGTGCTAGAAATATCTTGTGCCAGATTGAAAGCAGACAAACAAAGCAACCAAAATGCATCTTTCTTCGACTCTCTCACAGTGCTCAGTAAAAATAACGTCTTCTTCGGTCTTCAACTTTTGATGATAAACTCTCGAACCTCATAGAACCTTGACAATTAACTCTTCTCTTTG
>NW_020635116.1:0-250 GCF_003573695.1 Papaver somniferum
TTTTTTTTAGAGTGTGTGAGGAAAACTATAATTTTTTTTTATTTATTTTGGACTTTGGACTTTAAACAATTGGACTTTATTTTTTTAACCCTACGTAAGGGTATTATTATTAAAAAAATAAAATATTATATAAACTGTGTGCAGGGAAGGACGACGATTACTATATCGTCTCGGCCCCTCGGGTTCGCACACGGCATAGGAGTCGTGGCCCGAGTCGACGACAACGGTTCATCGCCCGTCTGGTACGGGA
>NW_020635116.1:261-517 GCF_003573695.1 Papaver somniferum
GGAGTCGTGGCCCGAGTCGACGACAACGGTTCATCGCCCGTCTGGTACAGGAGGTAAGTCCATCGAAACACTCGCGAATCTCCTGTAAGCGAGTTACTGTCTGCCTTAAGGTGATAATTGTTTGAGGACGAATCGGACTGTTTTTAAATTCCTAGTAAAGGGCAAGGCCTGGACAAATCAAGATAAGGACTCGGATTTCATCACCGTTTCCTTCTTGCCCGCCTTAGGAAAACAAAACCGAACGCGAACCTAAGCT
>NW_020635116.1:717-1000 GCF_003573695.1 Papaver somniferum
TCTCTGGTTGATGTGGTTTGCCCAGGCTATGATCACCAGATTGACTTTGTTTTCCCACCAAATAGTTTTCTTCCAATTGTGGGAACATATAAATTTCAGATGTGTCAATTATTAAGTTTTGGGACTAAACCTAATTACTTTAGGAGATTAGGGTCGACACATCTGTTTAAGGAAGACCATCACTCTCTTTGTGGTCAGCTGTGTAAGTCAAATCTGATTGACTTTAAGGATCCCCATTTATTCAGGTTGTTATTATTTTTAATTGAGTTTTTCCAGACTTTTA
>NW_020635117.1:0-669 GCF_003573695.1 Papaver somniferum
GAAAACTCAACCGATTAACTTAAGTCCGCGAACTTGTTTGTGAACTTAAGAGGTTATGATCTAAAGATGTGCTCTGAACATGAAACATTAAATTACTAAGGAATGCTTTATGCAAACCGTGGCTATAATGTTCATGAGCCGATTCAATCGAATCGAATCATCTTTATTTCAGTTGTGTCTTGTGTATTTACATAAGATCTCATAGCAATTGAATAACTCTTTAACTAGTTCATTTGAGTCAATTGAACTAGTTATGGTGAAGAAGAACAAGGTTAATATGAAATGCTCATATGGTTAACCTTTTGGGTTACTATGTTGAACCAACATACACGTACACGTTTGGGCATGGTTTTCACGAACCCAGTAAACGTCTACCCAAGTGTGTGTGACAAGCTAAGTTTTCGATCTAACGGTTGAGAAATATTAACTTGAATCTAAATCAGGTTTTCATCTAACGGTGAATAAGGATTGGTTTGTAACTAAGGCAAAACCCTGTTTTGAAGGTTAAAGGAGACATCTAGCATTGTGCAAAACTAATCCCCACACGTCTGTGTGCTAATAGTGCGCCCGCTAGAGTCGATCTCCATTAACCTTTGATTTTCTTCTCTAAAATCAGGTTAACGACTTAAAGACTTCATTGGGATTGTGAAGCCAGACCGATACTACTTT
>NW_020635117.1:730-1000 GCF_003573695.1 Papaver somniferum
CCAGAACGATACTACTTTATCACAGTTGTATGATCTGATCTTGCATCTTCTATCGTACGAGTACAATCGATTGATTGACTTGAGATCGTGAGAGTTCTCCTATAGGAAAGATAAAAAAGTCACAAACATCTTTGTCTCACTGTTTGTGATTCCTCGACAATCCGCTTATGTAGTCAGGAAGGATTGTAGAGAGGTGATTGATTAATCTAGGCTGTTCTTCGGGAATCTAAGACCGGATTATCAATTGGTTCCTGTTCACCGTGATTTTAT
>NW_020635118.1:0-268 GCF_003573695.1 Papaver somniferum
GGCCGAGATTTTGGACTCAGTTTCACCAAACGTTTTCAAACCAGCTGAGCCAAAGCAAACACAAAACCAACAGTGGGCTTGCTCCCATTCAAAAACCAAATTTTATTTTCTTCATTTTATTGTTCTTAAAAAAAAAAAAAAAAAAAAAATGCAAAAAAAAAAACCAAAATTTTATTTTACTCCCATTTCAAAACCAAATTTTCAAATGTCTCCCACCAAAACCAAATTTTTCCCAAAAATCCAAACCCTTTAAAAAACCAAATTTTGG
>NW_020635118.1:279-452 GCF_003573695.1 Papaver somniferum
CTGAATAACGGAGTTTTAATTCTGCTTTCGCCGAAATCGGGTATTCTCTCTCCTTTACTCTACTCAGCATGTCCCTTTCCATATGTTGCATTTTAATTCTTTCCATATTTTGAAACATTGAGGACAATGTTTAGTTTAGGTTTGGGGGTATAGAGTAGATACCATGATAATTT
>NW_020635118.1:652-837 GCF_003573695.1 Papaver somniferum
CAACGTGAAAATGAACATTTTGCTAGTGCCTCACTCACACAATCATCACTTATGGATCAAATAGAAGCTCGACTCACAGCTTTAGAAATGCAATCACATGAGGAATCTGTCACATCTAATTTTCTTAGGCAACCTGAAATCTATGCATGTCCCGCATGTGGTAGTTTAGACCACCCTGTTGAGAA
>NW_020635118.1:848-1000 GCF_003573695.1 Papaver somniferum
GTGAAAAATCAAATTCAAAAAAATTAAAAAATTAAAAAAAAATCATAAAAATGGAGCTCATTTACCTTGAAATGTTGACTCTTGTGCAAATATGTATTTTTATTAGGAGTCTTAGTCTAGATATTTAGGCACCCTGATTCTAGCACAATTCA
>NW_020635119.1:0-643 GCF_003573695.1 Papaver somniferum
CCCGCTCAAAGCCCGCTTTTTATACGTGCAGGCCAGATCGGGTCGGACAAGCCACTATTTTGAATTCTTTTTCTTTTTTATTTTAATTTTAAATTTTCAAATAAATGGTATTAAATTTATTTATTTTTAATACAATATCTTTTCCTTTCTAACATTGTATACCGTAAGTGATAGTATTATTTTAATTTGAATTACAATGACAAACTTTTAATTTTAGCCTATAATAAATAATTAATTAGAGTACAATAAACTTTCTAATAAGAAAATATATTATCATTAACGTTTTGAGAAGGTTAATTATAAGTAAAAACAACTATATATTTTATTTTTCTTGACACAAAATTGACAATTATAAAATGGTAACTTTTAAGTCTTTTTAAGAGGATATTAAATGATTAATGGCACATAAAAGGCTTTCAGACCGGGTATCAGACCTGGTATCATAATTAATTGCAAATTGCGAGACCGCCCAATAAATTAATCCAGGCCAGGTCGGGTGGCCCATGACGGGCCATAAAGGCTTTGGGCTACTTCGGGTACAGGCGGGCTCGGGCAGGTACAGGCAGGCCGAGTATTTTCGGGTACTATTTACACCCCTAAAATCAACCATATTTAGGGTTCTTTCTCATGTTAGATTTACATT
>NW_020635120.1:0-277 GCF_003573695.1 Papaver somniferum
ACAGAGACTGGGAGTGTTTTGTTGTTTCTAGCTATTTTAGGTTCTAGCTGCTATTGGGCTATGAAGCCTTTTGGCTTAAATTGGGCTTTGAGTACTAATGGGTTTGATAACAATAAAATGAACTGAGCTTGGGCTCAGTTAGTCTTTGAAGTGTAAATGGGCTTTGGCCTTAAACTTAGGCTTTTGATTAAGCCCACAGTTGACTGAATTGGGCTTTTAGCCTTAATGAAATGGGCTTCAGTTTGTACAAACAATGGACAGTGGGCTTAGAACTGAG
>NW_020635120.1:477-790 GCF_003573695.1 Papaver somniferum
TTTGAAAGTTTAATTTGGCCCAGTTGGTTAAGGCCCGACGTTTGTTTTAAAACTTTGGTTTCGAGGTCCACTCTTGAGTGGAAACAAGCCCACAATCGGTTACAAGCTCAGCTGGGTTTAAACCCAGAGTCCAAAATAAAAGTCCAATGAAAGAATTTAAACAAGCCCACAAATTAAACAAATACAAGCCCATAAATAAATTATTACAAACCCAACAGAAAATAAGAGAAGCCCAAAAATTGGCTTTAATATTACAAGCCCACAATTAAAAAATTGGAAGCCCACAATTCGGGTTCTCTTAAATGGGTTACCT
>NW_020635121.1:0-408 GCF_003573695.1 Papaver somniferum
TTAACTTTTTCTTTTGTATTATGGCCTCTTCAGGAATGTTGCGACAATATGACAGGCCTAAATATTCTTGCAAAAATAAAGCCCCATGACATTGCCGTCTTGCGACGAAATCGCAGGACGTCTTCCCACTTTCATGCGAAAACCCGTTGACCTCGTCTTATCTTTTTCTTTTGTATTATTGCCTCTTCAGGATTGTTGCACAAATATGACATGCCTTAATACTCTTGCGAATAGAAAGCCTCATGACATTTGCGTCTTAAGACATTTATCATCTCCCTAATGGAGGGTGCCGCCCTTATCTTCCCCCTGGTTGCCCCTTCAAGGAGGCGTACTTCTACCATAAAAGGTTAGCTCCTCCCATCCAGTCTTAACAACAACCAGTTGTTTTCGCAGCCTCTTATCCCTTTT
>NW_020635121.1:419-1000 GCF_003573695.1 Papaver somniferum
ACCATACAAGGTTAGCTCCTCCCATCCAGTCTTAACAACAACCAGTTGTTTTTGTATCCTCTTATCCCTTTTACCTATAGGGCTTATGGTTACGAGACTGCACCCTAAGTGGGGTTTTCTTCAGGCCGAGTGCAGTATAAGCCAAGACTTGTCAAAAATGGCAAGGTACGCTTCAAATGTCCCTGGCACTCTTGACTCAACCGTGTACCTCGGCTCCTTGATCAAATCTGCACTCCTTGAGAGAGTCCTTATTACCTTAGTCGCCCAACCCAAGCCATATGCTTAAGCTGAGAATCCAAGGTGCCTCTCCCGGATGGGATTTATTGACCCCAAATCTCCATGACTCGGGTTCCGGTGGCGGTGTAGCCTTTCCCTGAGCCATGCAACACGTACCCCCTATTATTACGTACTTTAGGTCTTACATTTTCCTCTTGTGAAATTTTATTCGCGAACTAGGGTGTACGCCATAAAGGTTCGTCCCTTTCTTTTATGTCATTGTTCTGTGATTATCTCTGCGAAAATTTCGCACATCATGGTCTTGTTTTGATATGAATAATCTTGCAATTATTTTTTCAGAATCC
>NW_020635122.1:0-446 GCF_003573695.1 Papaver somniferum
CCCCTTAGTAATTAGGTTACCCCTTATCCAAAAGCGAGAGTCCGAATAACACTTGTCCTCCGGGTGCCAAAATCAACTTTTCGAGCCAAATTTTCCAAAAATGTTTATTTCCTAATAATACATAAAAACACAATATTAGTACAAAAATAGAGTTCCAACAATACTGACATTGAGGACAAATTAGACACAAAAATGTGTCTATCAGTAAGTACCTCTTTCTGATTTGTATCCATGTTCGTATGGGCTTTAGCGATAACTTCTTGTATTTCCATCAAATCAACAATGGTAATAGGGGGTTGGCTTCCTCTGGTTCCTCCAGGCTCTCGTCTTGATGGAGGAGTGGCAGTATCTCTAGTAACGGCTAGGGGAATTATGCTTGAAGAAACGTTGGAGATTGCGACAGTGGCTCTGGCTCTGGTGATAGGAGGTGTCACGCAGGAGAGGAT
>NW_020635122.1:457-1000 GCF_003573695.1 Papaver somniferum
GAAACGTTGGAGATTGCGACAGTGGCTCTGGCTCTGGTGATAGGAGGTGTCACGCAGGAGGGGATGTTTCCTACGCCGCTGGTGTTGGCGGTAGAAGTTGCAGCGCCACGAGATGTGTTGATCGTGCTGGTAGGCGATATATTGGTGTCACTGGCAGGAATGTTGATACCAGGGGTGTTATCAGCGCCAGTGACATCGAGGTTTGTTGCTGATCCAGACCCAAGATCCACCATCTTGAAATTGGGAAGATTGAAATGAAAATTGAGAAATTAATTTTGAAACCGAGAGATTAATCTCCCACTTTGGTCGCCAGTTGTTTTGGGGTAAAAACTAATTCTGTTGTTTTTGGTAAATTTGGGCGTGTTGATGAGAAACGAATTCAAACCCTAAACAAATATACTGCACAGGAGTATTTTTAGTTTTGAGAGATCAATCTGTAAGACTCCGGCCT
The DNA here is from genome assembly GCF_003573695.1 of Papaver somniferum. Taxonomy (NCBI): domain Eukaryota; kingdom Viridiplantae; phylum Streptophyta; class Magnoliopsida; order Ranunculales; family Papaveraceae; genus Papaver; species Papaver somniferum. Next base: position 909 of record NW_020635122.1, read on the forward strand.
AAACCAAAAAATGGCCGTTCCAGATTCAATTCGGTCACAAAGTGAAGGAGAAAGGGTTGATCTTAAGGAGGGAAGCGAAGAAAGTGTTTGAG
>NW_020635123.1:0-340 GCF_003573695.1 Papaver somniferum
AATGCTTTTGATCGTCCACTCTTAAGAATAATTCCTTATTGATTGCTTTGAAGGACTTTTTCTTCCCATTGACCAATCAGTTGTTGTTTATCAACAATTATCTTATGTTCTTTTGAACTAAGGTTGTCATAAATCTTTTTAGAATGGGTCCTTGAGTTTTTTTTTAAGACTTCTTCTAAATTTGGATCCATTACCTTCCTGACGATGTACCAAGTTTGTAACCACATGTGCACGTACACCTGACCCGCACGGAACATGTACGAGTTTCCCTAGGGTTTTCTATGAAACACTATATATATATATATATATATATATATATATATATATATATATATATATA
>NW_020635123.1:351-1000 GCF_003573695.1 Papaver somniferum
GCCTGAATTTTTGTGCACAATGGATGCAACAAGGAAGACAAAGTTGATAAGGGCAAGACTATCGAGTTTCACGAGAACCCTGTTTTCATAACCTGCTATCATGTTATTGATCACGAAAACATACTACCAGTTCAGATGTCATCTCAACTGGTAGGAAATCTTCTTCGAGTTTTGAGGTCGTACGTGAATAACTTGGAATTGCACCAAGGAATCTTGAATTTCTGAAAAACGAACTGAAGAAAGCAACTGATGAGCTCGTCCATGTTCAATTTCTGGTCGCTGGTCATGTTTAATGTTTTTCGAATTATGTTCTCTAAGAGTTGTTTTTATTTTTGGCTAGGAAACTTCTTATGAGAATTTATTCTTGTGTTTTTAAGAAGGATAACTAGGGTTTGGAATAGCCATTATTATGAGTGCACATAGCTATGTCCAACGTTTTCGTCTTGCAATGTTTATAGATTTTCTTATTTAAATTCTAAAGTTTATTTGGAAGATGATTTTGAAGTATTAATCTTTATGGTTTCATGTATTGCAACTTTTTATGGGATATGTGTGTTTGCGTCCGTGAACTATGATTGTCCCATACGAGGTCAAAAGTTAAGTCTTTCATATGTCGATATGCAAGTATTGATAAAAGATTGAATGAACT
>NW_020635124.1:0-287 GCF_003573695.1 Papaver somniferum
GCCTATAAAAGGAGGTATGGCCTCTCCTTTTACTTCACACCTATTTTTTTTATTCTGGCCGTGTGGTAACAGTAAAGCAGACGAGCGGATCCCAGGTATGTCTTCCAACACTTCCTCTTTAACTTGCTTTTCTTGTTGTTTTTTTTGTGTTAGTGCAAACCCTATATGTAGGCGTACCTTTTCATGAACTTGTAGAAATGTTATCCTTCTGCGTTGGTATGAATCCTAGCCGTAGGTATGCTTTGCACGAACTTGTAGTAACATTTAGGCGTGAATACCGTAGTGAT
>NW_020635124.1:487-876 GCF_003573695.1 Papaver somniferum
TGGCATACTTATTGACTACAGGAGGAAGTACCCTGATGCGAAATTCCAATTGTTGTACACGAGTTTGCACTCAAGCATACTAAAATTCATATAAAGTGACAGAGCTCTACTCAGATAGTCACTATGGACATCATATTCGGAGTCAAAACTAATCACATGGATAGATCAAGAAGATGGATATAGAAAAACATAGATGGTTTTGATGTTTACTAAGAGAACGGCGTTTCCCATATCTGTCTGAAGGCCTCCGCCAAAATGAACCTATCCTAATGGATTGAGATACTAGTCCGACTAATATCAACACACTGGCATATACAAGGGTACCAGTGGTCGATAACCTAACTCTAGGTCAACACAACTGGCATATACAAGGGTACCAGTGGTCGACT
>NW_020635124.1:1076-2476 GCF_003573695.1 Papaver somniferum
GGTTCAGGTTCTATAACTGGGTCCAAATAAAATATTTTCATGGGTTGGAATTCCTCAAAGATAAGATCCGGTTCAGGTATTAGAGTTTTAAGAAACTCAAGTAAAAATTTGAAAGCACATAATAATAACCTGAATATTTGAGGATCCTTAAAGTCAATCAGTTTTGACTCAAACAATCGACCACTATGAAACTGGTGGTCAATCTTAAGCAAATGTATCAACCCTAATCTCTTAAAGTAATTAGGTTTAGTCTCAAAACTGAATAATTGACACATCTGAAATTTATACGTTCCCACAATTGGTTGAAAAATATTTGGTGGGAAAACAAAGTCGATCTTGGTATCATAGCCTGGTCTAACCTCATCAACCAGAGGATGGGTTTCTAACAACTGAACTTCCTTATGGACATCACTAGGTTCAGGAAAACGTGTATGAAGATAATCTTGCAAAATGGTTGAGGCACATATGTCAAGTCCGAAGTGAGGGACCTTTCTAAGAGTTAAGGCACATGGAGAATGATAATCACCCCCAAACTTAGAGTTTTGGGTATCTCTAGATAGACTAGCTACAATTTCCTTAATTTCTAGATCGTTGGAATCCTGAAAATAGTCAATTGCTTCTTCTAGGTTATACTCAAGTGACGCATCCTCACCCATATTTAATAGCTATACGAGTTCATTTTCTTCGTCTAAGACCATTGTTTCTAAATCGCTAGACTCTAAAACGATATTCTCAGAATAAACTCGTTCCTCTAAACCATTATCGACTTCGTAATCAAAAGGAAATACTACATCATCTAAAGAAGTGGTATCTCTAATCAAATCCTCGTCCTTTTGAATAGGTGAATAATCATTAAAATTATCGGGATCTGAACCAGAAATAGCACTATCATCATAAAGTTCATTTGGAGTAACAAATTCCTGATCACCATGCCTACATATTTCAAATTCTTCATCATCACTATCCTCGTCATAATCATCATAATATCATGAAAATGGTTGAACCTCATCTAAAGTAGTGTTACCAATCCTATCCTTGTCATCTTGATTATGCAAATAACTATCCTCATTTTCAAAGGTATTATTGGAAACACTATATTGGAAATTAAGACTATCTTGAGCAGTTCTTTCCTGGGCCTCTAACAACATTTTCTGAGTCGACTCACAAGACTTCCTTATGGTATCGTGTATAGAAGGTTCACTCATGGGTGCATTTTTTTTATTCATTTCTAACACAAACCTATTTGTATTCTCAGTTAATTATTTGAGAGACTCTTCTAGAGGAAGAACAGGTTCAGAAGGATCATAATAGGGACTAGTTTTCAACATTTTCATTATATTGTCCAAAGACGAGGAACTAGTACTATAATAATCCTTATTTTCTTGCTCGTATGACCGGTG
>NW_020635124.1:2487-3000 GCF_003573695.1 Papaver somniferum
TTATATTGTCCAAAGACGAGGAACTAGTACTATAATAATTCTTATTTTCTTGCTCGTATGACCGGGGTGTGTGTGTATAATAATTGGGCTCACCATGGTACGAGCCGTAACCTTGAAAAGTTTGATGTTCCCAATCACTATTCACATTATGGTTAAAATTGTAACGTCCATTTTGAAACTCAGTAGGATATTCGTTGTATTGGCTATTGTGATACCAGTTCGACATTCTATTGCAGGGGTGTGAGTTGTCACACAAAATAAAACCCACTGACAGGGTATTCGTGGGTGGATAGAGTCTTACCTCCCGTACCAGACGGGCGATGAACCGTTGAAGTCGACTCAGGCCACCGACTCCGATGTCAGTGTACGAACCCGAGGGGCCGAGACAGTATCGTAACTGTCGTCCTTCCCTGCAAACAGTTTATATTTAATCTTAACCCTTCCGTAGGGTTTTAAAAAATAATGTCCAGTCCAAAAATAAAGTCCAAAAAGTGTCCAAAAATAAAAAGAAAA
>NW_020635125.1:0-267 GCF_003573695.1 Papaver somniferum
TTACAGAGCATCACAGAGTCGAGATAATCACTTGCAGGAAAATTCTTTTCTGCTGGTGCAGAGAAGAACTATAGACGCACAGAAATTATTGTTCATCAACAGTGACAACGACAAACAACCGATGGTCATAGAGCTACAGTGTTTGTGACAGTTTTATTTTATCGTTCTCTGTAACAGTTCGGTTTGTAACAAATATAATTGTTACAAACCCGGTTTTAATCATTTTCACCCATTATCATCATTTGTAAACCCTTTGAGCAATAAAAT
>NW_020635125.1:278-1000 GCF_003573695.1 Papaver somniferum
TTTTGAATTATTTCTCCCTTTTCATCATTTGTAAACACCATTTGAGCAATGAAATCAACTTTTGAGCGTGTTTCCAACATGATGATGAGCTAATTCTCCCACAACCAAGGCAATGAGGAAGCTATTTACGCATGAATAATTGGTAATTATTTTATTTTCTCTAATTTATAATTTATAATTCACTCTATCACTGCTTTTGCAGAGTTTTTAAAATTGTTTGCATGATTTTCTTAATTAGTTGTGATTCAATCTGATAGGTTATACTTTGTTTAGTCAATTGATAATCTATGCTTAGGGAATACAATTGATATTTGAGAATTTTCCTGATTATTTGTGAGTTAAAAAAAATAAGGGACTTAAAAGATAATTAGAGTTTTGAGTTATTTACCATCATTCATTCACGTGTAATAATGGAATCAGTGCCTTGGTTATTTTTTATATCTTGAAATCAATTTTGCATTAAGTTCTTTTTTTTAAGCTTTATAAGTCTAAAATCTATTGCTTTCACAAGTCTCAACGAAATTATTTACTACAACATCATTGAAAAATCCCATCAGTTGTAGCAGCGTCAACTCTGCTATTTGCAATTCCCATTTCATCCATCTCCATAAACTGTGCCTCCCTGTAATGTCACAACTCATACAACATCAGCATCGGCACCTTCAGCAACACGGCAGTACCAACAGCTTCTTTAGTTCTGCATCATCATGAATCCAAACATC
>NW_020635126.1:0-331 GCF_003573695.1 Papaver somniferum
CAACAAGAAAATATGGAAAGTCACGTGTGTGACCTGTTTTAGGGAATTTTAGAGTGATTAAAACGCTGTAAACCTTCCCAAAGATTTGTATCTATCTAAGGAAGAGTTTAGAATAAAAAGGAAAGCTCAGAAACGCGTAGAAATCCTAAAACAAGAAATTGTCGCAACTTGGCCGTGAAGAGAAGGAAAGAGATTTTGGAAGATTTGGGAGAGATTTAATCGGTATTTTTGATATAAATAGATGTCTTGGGTCATATAGAAGAGGTGTCGAGAGTTTGAGAAGCTAAGGAGAGCCAGAGAAGAAGAAATCAGAGCTTTACCAAAGTGTGTT
>NW_020635126.1:419-1000 GCF_003573695.1 Papaver somniferum
GAAGAAGAAGAACGCGAAGAACATTGACGCTCGGTAGACAGTCGCAGAAAAGTGTCGTTGTTTAACAGCTGAAGAACATTAAGCTGTTCAGGGCAGTCTTATTCTAGGGTCTTAAAATCAACGACAAAGCAACAATTTTTTTGTAACAGTTCCATTGTAACAACTGTTTTGCAACACCAATACACTGTTGCAAACAGTCCGTGTTATTACTTTTCACTTTTTTAATCATCTTTTGAGCAACAAACACATATTTTGAGATCATGATTAATATGAGGAGCTAAACCCCATTGCTGAGGCGATAGAGGAAGCTATTTTTCCAACAAAAAGTGGTATATTCTATTTTATCTTTTTATTTGCAATAATTATATGATTATTTGCCTTGAACTATTATTGAATATGATTTTTATTTGAGTGATTGTGATCTATTTTGATGGAGTATGCTTAGTTTTAAGACTTTTGATGCTTCATACTTGGTATTTACAATTATTACTTTTGAAAATCTACTTGTTGCAATATTTTAGAATCAAATTAAACAAGAAAATTGCACAAATATAAGTATTGATTTAATCACTTTGAATTTG
>NW_020635127.1:0-344 GCF_003573695.1 Papaver somniferum
GTAAATATTTACCTTAGACCAAAGTTCTGTTTTTTCTTCAAGATTCTCGAAGTTAGACAATACTTGTTGACAGATGTTGCTAAGGTTCCATCTAGCAAACCTCGGATACTTGTCTAGCCCATGCTTTCTTTGTGCGATCTTTGTCATCTCTGCCAACCAATACTGCAAAAAAAAAAAAACCAATATTCAAATTAATCATCAAAAACAAGTCGCTTATTAATCAACAACCAATATTGAAAAAAAATACTTAACTTATGAAAAAAAAGAACAAATCTTAACTTACCAGAGGGTATATTACACAACCAACAACATTTTCTACGTCTGTTCTGTTTGTCATTATCGAA
>NW_020635127.1:355-1000 GCF_003573695.1 Papaver somniferum
ACCAGAGGGTATATTACACAACCAACAACATTTTCTACATCTGTTCTGTTTGTCATTATCGAATCAAGTACATGGTCATGGAAGACTTCCGGCCAGCACACCTTGTTCATATCAAACACCATATACAAGTACTTTGTTGCGAGAGTCTGCCCACATTTGTTAGGGACAAATACTGAAACCAACAGAAACATTACGAAAAACTTGACAAAGTCATCCGCTCTGGTTTCATCATTTGCGGCTTCCAGCATACGCTTTTCAATATCGGTTTTTTTTGTCTTTTTATTTCCAGCAAAATAATTAGCCACAAAGACGTTAACCTTTTTAACCAGATCTTCATCAATGTCGTCTGCTTCTACATAATTCACCATTTGGAAACCAAAAGTCACAGCAAAATGTTCTGGAATTGTCCGCAAAATCATTTTCCTTGATCTTGCTAATTTGAAACAATACGGGAGCTTACCATCAAGTCTGTTTTCAATTGTACTTAAAAACATTATTACTTATTTTGTCTTTTTGATGAGATCATCTTTGTTTATTACACCATCATAGAACGGCTCAAAGAAACGCCAGAAAGGACATGATTTAAGAGCTTTCAAATGCAGTTGCTTGTTTTTTATCAACGCCTTAATTTTCACTGCTAGCTCG
>NW_020635128.1:0-525 GCF_003573695.1 Papaver somniferum
ATGGAACTTACCTGACCAGCTAAAAAATCTTTCTTATGGACATTAAGCTTACGCTTTCGTGTACAAAGATATTTAAGGAACTTGGCATAAGCAGGCATCTGCCTAATTGTTTATAATAGCGGAATGTTGATGTTCACCTTCTTAAATGTTTCCATTATCTCGTTGAAAGTCGACTCCTTCTTTGTTGGGGATAACAAATGTGGATATGAGGCTCTAGGCACAAAGGTAGACCTATCATGAATTTCTTGGGAATCCTTAGAGACTGTTTCAGTTTCCTCGTCTACGGGCTCCTCTTGGGAAGTAGAAGGTGGAACTACATTATGTCCACTAGGCATGGCTACGTTATTGTCTACCGTTTTACCTCTCCTAAGGGTTGTTATCGAGTTCACATGGTTTGATGATTTCTCACCAGCTAAAGCTATTTGATGGACTCCCCTAGGGTTGGGTTGTGGTTGACTAGGAAACTTTCCTTTTTCTCTCAATGTCTCATTTATCTGACTAACCTGGGTTTTCAACTCGGAAATA
>NW_020635128.1:583-1000 GCF_003573695.1 Papaver somniferum
TCGGAAATAGCCTGAGAGTTAGCCTGACCTATTCTCTTATTTTCTTCTAAACCTTGAGCAACAAATTGCTGAAACCGCACAGTGTTACGAGTTAACAAAGCAAGAGACTCTTCTAAACTCATAATCTTCTTATCCAAAGGGTTCTGAAACTGTGCCGGAGCTGAAGGATTCTTAGTATAGCCAAAACCTGGGGGAACCTGAGCATTACTAGACTGACCTTGATTCTGGCCCTTGGACCAAGAAAGGTTTGGATGGTTTCTCCAGCCAGGGTTATAGGTTTCTGAATATGGGTCAAACTTCTGTTGGTTATCAAAACTAGTGTTGTTATAAAGAGCATTGGCTTTCTCTTCAACAACATGGCCTTACTAAAAAGGCTCATTTCTTCCACTACTACCACTAGAATGACATAATTCTAAG
>NW_020635129.1:0-417 GCF_003573695.1 Papaver somniferum
TAGTAGTTGGGAACGCCAACCTTTTCAAGGTTATGGTTCATACCATAGTGAGCCCAATTACTATCCACACACGAATTGGTCTTACGAGCAAGAAAATCAGGAATATTATAGTACTAGTCATGCGTTTTTGGAAAATTACTTAAAAACTAGTCCTGATTATGACATTTCTAAACCTGTTCAATCTCTAGAAGAAACCTACCAACAAATTCGAAGGGAGTATGAACGTGCAGTTAGTTCAAGAGATGAGAGTACACAACGATCTAAGATATTCAATGAGACTTGTGAACGTATAAGTGTTACGCTCAGTGAAATTCAAGCACGTTTAGAGGCAAAAAATGAACAGTTAGCTAATGCTGCTCGAAATAATCTAAATTTCCAAAATAGTGTTTCCAATTCTACCCTTGATATCAATAGTGA
>NW_020635129.1:473-1000 GCF_003573695.1 Papaver somniferum
TTTTGTTAGAGACCCAGAATAGAACTTCTCTAAAAGATCTAAATTTCCAAAATAGTGTTTCCAATTTTACCCTTGATGTAAATAGTGAATATTTGCCTAATTTAGAGGACAAGGTTATAATAAAAGACACTACTTATTTAGATAAGGTTCAATCATCTTCGTACTATGATGATGAGGATAGCGGTAATGAAGAATCTGAAATATGTAGGCATAGTGATCAGGAGTCTAGTAATCCAATTGAGACGTATAGTGATCATATTATTTCTAGTTCAAATCCAAATAATTTTTATGATTATTCACCTATTCAAAAGGACGAGGATTTGATTAGGGATACCACCGTTTTAGACGATGTAGATTTTCCTTTTGATTACGAAGCCGATAGTGGTTTAGAGGAACGGGTTCATTTCGAAAATACTGTTTTAGAGTCTAGCGACTTAGAAACAATAGTCTTGGAAGAAGAAGATAGACCCGTAGAGATGAGTAAAGATGCACTACCTGATAATAACTTAGAAGAATCTCTTGAATAT
>NW_020635130.1:0-849 GCF_003573695.1 Papaver somniferum
CCATCCTCTAATAAACAACCACGCTTTGCCATGGCATCAGCTGCAAAATTTGCCTCTCTAAAAGAATGTTCAAAACGAATTGAACCATATAAACCTTTAACTTCCATCCATCTTTGCCTAGCAAACCAAGGAACGTTATCTTCTGCCAAAGCCTTCAACACACTTGTAGAATCTGATCTAATAACAATGCAAGCATACCCCCATTGAACTGCCCACTCCAAACCCACAATAATACCATACAATTCAGCCAAATAATTAGAAGTAACTCCCAAGCCAATACACATTGCACCAACCACTTCACAATTAGCATTCCTTGCAACAACTCCAGCTCCCGCCACCCCTGGATTACCTCTTGAGGCGCCATCCGTGCACAAAAGCAATTCATTATCCTTAGGAGGAATCCAACAACACTCCTTAAGATCAGTAAACTTCACCTTTCTATGCCGAACTCTAAAAAACTCCAGAATTCTCAAGTCATCCAAAGAATTATGCATATAAATCTTCATACGAACTGAATAATCTTGCATCAAACTAAAAACACGTTTTTGAAATAAAGACCAACAAGGGTTCTTTTTTTCATACACTTTTTTGTTTCTAGTGAACCATAATTCTGAACGCACAACCAAATTCACCACCAACCACAAATCCTTAACAATACCACTATGATTTTTTTCCTTTTGGTAAGAAGTAATAATATCATAATGAGGTTTAATTTTGAAAATACCTTCAATCCACTCCCAAGCTTGACGCGAAAAATTGCAGCTCCAAAGAATATGATGGAGAGATTCCTCCTCAATCTGACACACACTACATTTAGATGCAAGCTGAATTTTAAATCTGCTACGTACC
>NW_020635131.1:0-575 GCF_003573695.1 Papaver somniferum
GAATAAACAAATTCGGAAGTAAGAAGATACATATTTTTCCCGAATGAAAAACAATCGGAATATAACTAAACATGTTTACAACCGAATATTCATCAACTGGAGTTCAGAAACTCTAAAATTTTATCCTACACAATCGGAGGTATAAAACATTATATTGTCTTCCGAATAAATACTGGCCCCAAAATGGGATTTTTCCTATATCAGAAATTTTGAGATTTTTTCAACATATATATATATATTTGGTAGTGATTGTACTTCCGAATACTGTGTGTCTACTTAAATATATTCGGGAGCCAAATAATTCATTAAACTACCGATTATTACCAGTTTGTATCCAGGAAGATATGGCCAACAATATTCGGCCGATAACCATCAAATATTTCTCCCGAATACTGTCGATGTTCTTGAGAAATGAAGAACACGACTACATTCGGAAGTAAATAAGCATGAATATCGCCCGAATCTGGATAAATAACCGAAAACCCTAGAATTTGTTTTTCTCGATTTGTCGAATTAAAGCGAAATAAACCCCAAAAATGATAGATTCTTACCTAATTGGGGCCATTTGAAGTTGA
>NW_020635131.1:586-1000 GCF_003573695.1 Papaver somniferum
TTTTTTTCTCGATTCGTCGAATTAAAGCGAAATAAACCCCAAAAATGATAGATTCTTACCTAATTGGGGCCATTTGAAGTTGACGAAGTGTTTGACTATCGGAATCGCAACCACCGACTACATCGACGGGTACTTCTTCTTCGCGTTCTTCGCGTTCTTCTTCATTTGCAGCAACAATTTCTTTATTTCTTGCTAAAATCCCAATCTTTGGATCGATACCCCGAACAACGTTTTTGGTTCTAGGTCTGTGGGTTTTATTTCCCTTATCCATTATTTTATAAACGAATCAACGATGTTTTGATTTTACGATTCGCGACGATGTTTCGGTTGAACACAAGAACGAGGGAAAGTTTTTTTTTCTTCCACAATCGGAAGATAATATGAAACTGGAAGAAGAAGAGTTGAAATGAGTAG
>NW_020635132.1:0-283 GCF_003573695.1 Papaver somniferum
GCTTTACATCGCAACGCCCATCTCCATCTTGGGCCGTCCTTTTCGTTGCATTCCTCCATCCGACGGTCGCTACCCACAGCCTCCCATCTCATCGTTGGATCCACCTACCATCGTCACATCCCACGGATCAGCTCGCCAAAAATCGAACCAGATGCTCCCGCTACACCATAGTGACCAAACCCTATACTACCACCCAAACACTCCCTTCTTCCCAAAACATCGATCTCATCTTCTCCACCCGACCATTTCCAGAACCACCACCACCTGCTCTACCCTGCCACCA
>NW_020635132.1:483-989 GCF_003573695.1 Papaver somniferum
TGAGGACAATGTTTAGTTTAGGTTTGGGGGTATAGAGTAGATACCATGATAATATGCCATAATTGAAAACAAAACTCCATCTTTTTGAAAAAAATTGAAAAATTCCAAAAAAAAAAAAATTAAAAAAATCAAAATTAAAAAAAATTAAAAAATGAAAAATCATAAAAAAAAATGGAGCTCATTTACCTTGAAATGTTGACTCTTGTGCAAATATGTATTTTTATTAGGAGTCTTAGTCTAGATATTTAGGCACCCTGATTCTAGCACAATTCACATAGTGATAAGAAATTTGCACGCGCACGATCTACCAATACATGTATGGCCTCGATCTTCAAGGTGTTTGATAGGAAGTTACGATTGCCAATCACTTTAGAATACTGAACGAAACTTGACTAGCTTGTTCTTTGGTTGGTTGGGATAGAAGGTGGAGGTTACATTAAGAAAGACAACCATCGAATTTAACTGGGTGCATCAAAAAGGGCTACCTCTTGCAAAGTGTCATGTAA
>NW_020635133.1:0-359 GCF_003573695.1 Papaver somniferum
GAGATTTTTTTGGGATTTTTCGTTGCTATGGTTTGGTATACACCTATTTAAGTCAAACATGATTGGTAATAGTCATCGAAACATAAAAGGAGAAGATCTTTATGGGGTTGCAACAAAACAGGGAGAGCATACTTACGGAGAAAGAACTACTCAGGAGCTTCTATCTGGAGTGTGTCATTAGTTTGTTTCCCTCCTTCTGACCGTGTTTGAATGATTCCCAGCTTACAGACGCGTAACAAAGACAAAGATGGAAATAATTCTCAAAACAGAGAAGCATGTGCACGGAAAGAGATGTTCACGGGATTTCATGGAATTTTCTTGGGCCGGCGTGTGTTTGAATATTGCAGCAATGGATATTC
>NW_020635133.1:559-843 GCF_003573695.1 Papaver somniferum
TGTTACAAACCCGGTTTTAATTGTTGTTCCTCCTTTTTCATCCTTGTAAGCACCTTTTTGAGCAATGAAAAATTCCTTTGAGTGTGTTTTCACCATGAGAAGCTAAACCCCACCACCGGGATAACGGAGGAAGCAACTTTTCATGATTGTGGTAGATGAATTAATTCTTTTATTGACTTTTTGCATAGATTTAATTGATTTATGATTTCTATTAATTACTTGTTATTTTGTTAGATGTCGCATGCTTAGTTTTAATTACTTCAGATGCGTCATGCTTTTAACTT
>NW_020635133.1:854-1000 GCF_003573695.1 Papaver somniferum
TTAACTTACAAAATTTTTTTTACGAAATCTATTTTTGGCAAAGAACTAGAGTCACAACTTCTTTTGTTTGAGCTATATTGTCTAGAGTTAATGACTGAACCACAACAATATGAAAAGTAGTGAAATCCCGAGTCCCGGTCTCTCTT
>NW_020635134.1:0-398 GCF_003573695.1 Papaver somniferum
AGTTTTTGTTCCGTCTTTTGATAATAATCAAGGTGAACATGAACCAATTGATAATCCGGTCTTATATTTCCGAAGAACATCCTAGATAAATCAATCACCTCACAACAATCTTAATCGTATGGTAGCGAAAAAAGATGTTGCGGAATCACAAACAATGAGACGAAGATCTTTGTGACTACTTTTTATATCTTGCCTATCGGAGATATTAATTTCAAGCCAATCAATCTGATTGTCCTCGTACAATAGAAGATGCAAGATCAGATAACACAACTACGATAAAAGTAGTATCGGCCTGGCTTCACAATCCCAATGAAGTATTTAAGTCGTTAACCTGGTTTTAGAAGAAGAAAACCAAAGGTTGAAGGAGACACGACTCTAGCACGCAAACTAGTATCACA
>NW_020635134.1:414-1000 GCF_003573695.1 Papaver somniferum
GTTAACCTGGTTTTAGAAGAAGAAAACCAAAGGTTAAAGGAGAAACGACTCTAGCACGCAAACTAGTATCACACGTGAAGTGTGGGGATTAGTTTTGCAGAGTTGCTAGATGTCCCCTTATATAGTATTTCAAATCAGGGTTTCGCCTTGGTCACAAAGCAAACAATATTCACCGCTAGATGAAAACCTGATTTAGATTCAAGATAATATTTTTTCAACCGTTAGATCGAAAACTTAGCTTGTTATACACAAATGAAATGCACGCTTCTAGGTTTGTTAACCGTACCCAAACGTGTACATTGTTGGTTCAACAATAGTTAACCAAAAGGTTAGCCATATGAGCATTTCATACCAACCATATTCTTCTTCACCATAACTAGTTCAAATGAATCAACTGAACTAGATAGAGAGTTGTTCAATTGCAAGGAAATCTTATGTACTACACAAGACACAATCGAAGCAAAGATGATTTGATTCACTCGAATCGGTTCATGAACTTCATATCCACGGTTTGCAAATTGTATTTCTTAGTCTTTATAAGTTTAAGTTCAGAAATCATCTTCAGATATATAACCTTCTTAAGTTC
>NW_020635135.1:0-151 GCF_003573695.1 Papaver somniferum
ATCCTGATTGATTGGAGCGGGCTTTAGCAGATTAAAGAACTGAACCAATCACTCAACAGGAGGATCAACAAAGAGCTCATGCACAACACCGGGAGGCCCATTGATGAGTGCTAAAAAGTGCATATTTCTATATCTTTTTGTTGGCATTTAA
>NW_020635135.1:162-479 GCF_003573695.1 Papaver somniferum
TTGGCATTTAACTCATCTTTTGTGCATTAATTCTACATTTTATCCCATATTCTGTATTTTCTTTGTTTTCAAGAATAAATATTTTTATTAACTAATTTTGCATTTTTAGGTAATAAATAAAGTTTGGATGAATAGCGGAGCGGAAAAGAGCAGAAAAGTGGTGAAAAGCCAGGAGGAATTACACAAGGAAACCGCAAAGGATGTTGTGCACAAGACCAGAAGGATGAAAATGGGCTCACAAAGGAAGAAATTGTTCTTAAAGAAGAAGTGGGCTCAAGATTGTTTAATCCCAAACACATTTCCTAAACCCAAACCCA
>NW_020635135.1:679-857 GCF_003573695.1 Papaver somniferum
AGGGTTATCAATCTTTTCAATTCCATGATTCTCAATTCAAATGCATTGTTAATTTTAGCTGTTCTGAACTCCAACATGTATTTAATTTGAGTGTGTGATTGTTACAATTTATATCAATCTCATGTTCATGTTTATGTTATGTTTTGTTCTTATGATTTGTTCTTAGGATAGTCTCATT
>NW_020635136.1:0-528 GCF_003573695.1 Papaver somniferum
CCAACCCCAGTTGACGCCAAAGAGACCTCCTTGCCACCGCATCAGAAGAAGCATGCACAGCCGTGATATAATTACCAGAAAAATCCAAAGTGATAGCTTGTTTTGAAGAAGATAGAACATTCGGCCTTGCCAGAGAATTCCTCCAAAAGACCCAAATGTTACCTCTCTCACCATTCACCTCATTAGTGATAACATCTTCACAAAAATCAAGCAAATTTAAATTCCTAACAAAACGTGTAGTGCAACGAACCTGCGGATCCGCAATACAAATAACATCAGGATTGTGCAAGCGGTAAAGCTCACTCAACTTGGCCCTTGCACCATCTTTAGCCAAGCCTTGAGCATTCCAATAAAAGACACGCATTAATTAACTCTGTTCTTCGAAGGGCTTGCCGAACCCTGTCTGGAAGATTTACCGCCTCGTGTTTGAACTTGACTAACATTTTCCATAGTAATAGTCTTCTTTTTAGTAACCTTTGGTTTTTTCTTTTTGTCAACCAATTCCTTCTTCTCACGCTCATCCAGTTC
>NW_020635136.1:539-1000 GCF_003573695.1 Papaver somniferum
TAGTCTTCTTTTTAGTAACTTTTGGTTTTTTCTTTTTGTCAACCAATTCCTTCTTCTCACGCTCATCCAGTTCTTTGTTAGCAAGTAACTCCAAATTTCTTGCATCCTCTTCAACTACCTTGGAAGTATTTGTTGCTACCGTGTCCACTGCATCTGCAACTTCGTCATCAGTTTCAATAACTACCTCATCAATTTCTTCGGTCCCAGTTTCAAATATATTAGAAAGCTTTAAGTTCTCTAAAGATTTAGCCGGAGTAGATCTTCTTGAAGTTTTAGTGGCGTCACTAAAACTAGCTTCATCATGATCATCCATATGAGTCTGACTAGCAGCTGGGGAACAAGCTGCTACCATAGTATCATCATGTTCATTGTCAATAACATTAACCAAACTTGGCTGGGTTGCGGCATGTTGCAAATCTAAAACCTTCTTCCTCAAATTCTCCAGCCTTGTCTTAGCCACC
>NW_020635137.1:0-377 GCF_003573695.1 Papaver somniferum
AGCAGATTTTCCAAAATATCAAATGTTAATCACAAGTATAATGCATCAAGAGTCTAAAACTAAGCATGCATTATCAAGGGAAAACACAGTTGATTAATAAAAACCATTTAAATCATTTTTATCAATGCAATTAATCATATAAAAATATTGCATAAATTAATAAAATAGAGATTACCACATAATTATTGTGAGAATGGCTTCCTCTGTCACCCCTGGTATTGGGTTTAGCTCCTCATCTCAAAAACACACTCACAAGATGTATTCATGGATAAATAAGTGTTTTTATTGATGAAAATAATTGATAATTGAAGTTTGTAACGCTGTTGTATTGTTGCAGCGTCACTGTTACAAAGGGGTAGTGCTGAAAATAATCGATA
>NW_020635137.1:577-1000 GCF_003573695.1 Papaver somniferum
CGTATAGCAAGTGTCCTCTGGGGCATTTTCCGCACTTTTTTCGGGGTTCCTCCGGGGTATTTCTGGGGTACTTCCGGTACACTTCTGGGGCGCTTCCGGTACTCTATCAACGGAGGTCCAAACGCCGCATTTTCAGCCAATTTCGCCGCAAAACTTTGTTCTTCTAAAAACACCTACAAATAAATAAAATATCCAAATAAGTACAATATCGAGCACTAACAATATATATAATTGAGATAAATTAGACACATAAATGCGTCTATCACATACCTTTTTGTCGAGAAGTTCCACCGGTTCCTTCAGTAGTTCTTCTACTTGTATGATGAATCGCCATGAAGTCCTTGAGCTCAACTACACTTTCTATCCTAGTCCGAGAGACTTAGCTATAATAGACTAGAAATCAAGACTTATAGTTTTGATCAC
>NW_020635138.1:0-515 GCF_003573695.1 Papaver somniferum
GACCAACTGGAATAAATTCAATAAAGTCGACCACTGGAACCCTTGTATATGCCAGTTGTGTTGACCTAGAGTTAGGATTATCGACCACTGGTACCCTTGTATATGCCAGTGTGTTGATATTAGTCAGACCGGTATCTCAGTCCATTAGGATAGGTTCATTATGGCAGTGGCCTTCAGACAGATATGAGAAACACCGTTCACCTTAGTCAACATCAAAACCATTTATGTTTTTCTATATCCATCTTCTTAATCTATCCATGTGATTTGTTTGATTCTGAGTTCGGATGCGACTATCTGAGTAGAGATCTGTCATTTCATATGAATTTTAGTATGCTTGAGTGCGAACTCGTGTACAACAATTGGAATTTCGCATCAGGGTACTTCCTCTTGTAGTCAATAAGTATGTCAACCAAGGAGATTCTTTAGTGCCTTCCAAGGTTCTGTGTAGATAGCTAGGGTCTGGAGTATAAAGGTTTTGTGGGTATACCTCTGGTAAGCCCTCCGGAGACAACACT
>NW_020635138.1:526-1000 GCF_003573695.1 Papaver somniferum
GGTTCTTTATAGATAGGTAGGGTCTGGAGTATAAAGGTTTTGTGGGTATATCTCTGGTAAGCCCTCCGGAGACAACACTCCGCCACTAGAGACACCTAGGGGTTTAAAGGCTTATTGCATACGCTAAATGCAATCGACGATGCCTGCGACAGTGAGTTAGGATTTTATTTTTATTTTATTTTTGCTCGAGGACTAGCAAATAATAGGTTTGGGGGTATTTGATAGACGCATTTATGTATCTATTTTGATCTCGATTTTCTATTTTGTTAGTACCCATTTTTGTACTTATTTTGGTATTTTATGTTTTTGTAGGTGTTTTTGGAGAAATAAGCTTGATAGACACATTTTTGTGTCTAATTTGTCCTCAATGTCCGTATTGTTGGAACTCTATTTTTGTACTAATATTGTGTTTTTATGTATTTTTAGGAAATAAACATTTTTGGAAAATTCGGCTCGAAAAGTTGATTTTGGCAC
>NW_020635139.1:0-254 GCF_003573695.1 Papaver somniferum
GGTTACCCTCTAAAAGGAACAAGTTCTCTCCTGAATTTCAAGGATCTCAATGTCTTTTTCTCTAATGTCTCAAAAGGTTGTTATCCCTAGCATTCCAATTTCTATCTTTTCGGTGATAAACAGTATGTAAACTTAGCTAACCGGATACCATGTGACGCTAGAAGTTTCAAAAGTGCAACTAAAAAGTTCTTCCCCACCCCCAAACTTAAATCTAACATTGTCCTCAATGTGTCTAATGAAAGAGAAAAAGCATG
>NW_020635139.1:402-546 GCF_003573695.1 Papaver somniferum
AGGGACCTCCTCATCATCACCTGTTGGAAAGGGCTCTAAAAAGGGTTTCAATCTCTGACCGTTAACCTTCGAAGAACTACTACCATCCGGTGTCTCGATCTCAACAGCTCCATGAGGAAAGACAGTCGAACAATAAAAAGGACT
>NW_020635139.1:605-917 GCF_003573695.1 Papaver somniferum
AACAGCTCCATGAGGAAAGACAGTGCGAACAATAAAAGGACCCGTCCACCGAGAACGTAACTTCCCAGGGAAAAGATGCAAGCGGGTATCATACAGAAGAACTTTTTGACCTGGAGAAAATGACTTCCTTAACATATTTCTATCATGCACAAGTTTCATTTTGTTCGTATACTCCTTCGCACTATCGTAAGCATCTATACGAATTTCGTCCAACTCATTGAGCTGGAGTTTCCTATGGGCTCCTGCCTTGTCAAGAGAAAACTTTAGCTGTTTAACAGCCCAATAGCTCTATGTTCTAACTCGACAGGTAAA
>NW_020635140.1:0-341 GCF_003573695.1 Papaver somniferum
AAAGTTATAAAACAGTGGTTCTGTGACCCACAAAATACGTCCAGAAAGAAACGATACCAGGGAACTGCAGTAAAACAACGACACTCCGCTGCTGCTGTTGACGCTGCGGAAAATAAGACTGCTCTATGCAGTCTGTTCTTCGTGTTCTTCAAGGTCCTCTAATGGCAACAGCGGCAGCAAATAGGAATTGTTGTTAATCCTTCTTCTTTGCTCCTCTGCATCCCAAACCTTCCCCAAACTCTTGATCCCCTTTCTAAGACTCGAACCATCCTTTTTATACCCAGCAAAACCCACAAATCCGAGTTTATCTATGAATATTCTTTTTATTCTCTTCGGTCAAC
>NW_020635140.1:541-1000 GCF_003573695.1 Papaver somniferum
ATCTCACCCACAACTAAGAGTTGCTACGACCTAAAATCGCAGGCTTTGACAATAAACAAATCTGTCTCACACAGACAAGTCTATCAAAGGATCAATCTGTCTCCCACAGATAAACCCTAAAGGTTTTGTTCCGTCTTTTGATAATAATAAAGGTGAACAGGAACCAATTAATAATCCGGTCTTATATTCCCGAAGAACAGCTTACAGTTATCAATCACCTCACAACAATCTTAATCGTATGGTAGCGAAACAAGATGTTTCGGAATCACAAACAATGAGTCGAATATGTTTGTGACTACTTTTTATATCTTTCCTATCGGAGATATCAATCTCAAGCCAATCAATATAATTGTACTCGTACGATAGAAGATGCAAGATCAGATCACAGAACTACGATAAAAGTAGTATCGGTCTGGCTTCACAATCCCAATGAAATATTTAAGTCGTTAACCTGGTTTT
>NW_020635141.1:0-311 GCF_003573695.1 Papaver somniferum
AACAACTCTTCATTAGACTCAATTCATTAATCAGCTAAACATCCTAGAATGATCAACATCTAGAAGACCAAACTTCAATTCATAATTAAGATGAGAACTACAAAACCACCACCAAAACAAATTAACAACCTAATTTCTATCACCCTAATTTCTCAAATTAACTACACACATCAAGATACACATTACCAGATCAATAACAAAACATGAACCCTGAATTAAGACAAGTACTAGCTTGTTATTAGCAATTCAGCTAAACTTTCAATCCAAAGATTTTGCAGCTCATACTCAAAATCAAGATAACATCTGGATCT
>NW_020635142.1:0-317 GCF_003573695.1 Papaver somniferum
CCCAGATCATCATTAAGGTCTAAGGCCCAATTCACTGTTACATTGAGCCCAATTCACTGTGAAAGCCCAGCTCAACCCAAGGCTCAAATCACATCATAAGCTCAGTCCATCTGTAGTCCACTAAGCCCAAGCCTAAGTTTAAGGTGAAAGCCCAGTTCATTAAGGCTCAAAGCCCAATTCAGTCAACTGTGGGTTTAATCCAAAAGCCTGAACTCAATTAAAGGCCCAAAGCCTAGTGCACTTCAAGACCAACTGAGCCCAAGCTCAGTTCATTTCATTGTTAAAAACAAACCCATTAGACCCAATTTACTCAAAGG
>NW_020635142.1:517-793 GCF_003573695.1 Papaver somniferum
GGTTGAAAACTTTTGGTGGAACTGAGTCCAAAATCTCGGCCTAGAATTTGGGTACTCGGCCCACTAACGAGTTCAACTAGTGTGATCGGTTACAAGCTCAGCTGGGTTTAAAAACCCAGAATACAAATTACCGGTCCAAATTAAACAAGCCCACAAAAATTAAATACACAAGCCCACAAATTAAACAAACAAGCCCACAAATAAATTATTACAAACCCAACAGAAAATAAGAGAAGCCCAAAAATTGGCTTTAATATTACAAGCCCACAATTAAAA
>NW_020635143.1:0-174 GCF_003573695.1 Papaver somniferum
ATGGCGGTATATGATGATTGCCAAATAATGTATATATTTATCCCTTTTTGTTGGCATTTTAACTCATCTTTTGTGCATTAATTCTACATTTTATCCCATATTCTGTATTTTCATTGTTTTCAAGAATAAATATTTTTCTTACTTAATTTTGCATTTTTAGGTAATAAATAAAGT
>NW_020635143.1:374-577 GCF_003573695.1 Papaver somniferum
CCTGCAAAACACCATAGTGCCTAAATTCCAAGCCTTCAGATTAGATCACATTTAGATCCTACGGTCGCTTCTTTGCCTGCGCATCAAACCTCGATACTTCCGCTTAACACTACAACACCTAACTCCATCTTGCACCGTTAATTTTGATGTATTATACATCTAACGGTCGATACATGCTCCGTTCAATCAAACCGTTGGATCTA
>NW_020635143.1:588-916 GCF_003573695.1 Papaver somniferum
GCTTCTTTGCCTGCGCATCAAACCTCGATACTTCCGCTTAACACTACAACACCTAACTCCATCTTGCACCGTTAATTTTGATGTATTATACATCTAACGGTCGATACATGCTCCGTTCAATCAAGCCGTTGGATCTATCTACCATCTTCACATCCCACGGCTTCGTATTGCTAGACATCAAAACTCTATGAACCCGCATCACACCGAAATAACCCTAGGATATATAACCCAAAAAAACAAAAGAAACCCTAATCATTTCTTCTCCTCTTTCTTCACCTCTACCCGCACCACCACCTTCTCCACACCGTACACCACCAACTCCACTGCC
>NW_020635144.1:0-458 GCF_003573695.1 Papaver somniferum
CTGTGGGTAAAAGGTCCAAATTCGTACTTTTATGAGGTCATCACGCCAAGGAAAAAACTGGACTAAGACTTATGCACTCCCTTGGAACTACAAAGGGATGTCTTCCCTTGATTCCTTGGATTCCTTCACCAGCGACCAATAATCTCGCCGTGCTGTTGCTTTGGAAATTTCACAAGCCAACATGGAACCTCAAGCAACTTCAACCACACATCGAAGATGTTATTTGGGAGTTTTAGAGGTATTCCATTGTTGAACTCGTATGACGAAAACTAAGATTGAAATACAGAGATAAGTGCGAAAACTAATACGAAAACGAAGATTGAAACATGAAAACAGACTCGCCTCCGAGCATGGCTAGTCGATCTGTTATCAGGATCCTTCCCTGGCCTCGACCAAACGCTACAGCGTTTTCTGGGAGCTCTTGAAGGATTCCCTATCAACCCGACTGCTCGGAATTG
>NW_020635144.1:469-1000 GCF_003573695.1 Papaver somniferum
CGTTATTTGGGAGCTCTTGAAGGATTCCCTATCAACCCGACTGCTCGGAATTGACCCAACTGAAAATACTTGCTAACGACACGACTTCAACAATGAAAACTCAACCATATCAACAAACTTCAAAACTAAGCAAACATAAACAAACCTACCAAACAGAGTTCATCCCATAGCATCAACTAACACACAAGGTGTTCTTAGGAGCTTTTGGATCGTCTCTGTTGGCACACGCAGCCAAGGTATCCGGAGAACTTAGACGTTCCCCTTAGTCGACGCCAGAATGTAGTGGCATAAACCACACACTACATCCAACGGTATAGAACATGAGTTAAAACTAAGTCTATATGTTCAACAAACATAGACACAAAGATATACGTGGTTCGGTATGATTGCCTACGTCCACGGGGTGAAAGGATGAATGTTATTATTTATTTTCTTTGATTACAAGGTGTTCTCTACTTCTCAAATGGTGTAACTCTCAAATGTAGTGTCTTGTTTCTCTCTCTTTTAACCTGCCTCTCTCTCTCTCGACCT
>NW_020635145.1:0-502 GCF_003573695.1 Papaver somniferum
TCCCGTGGATGAAAGGTTCTGTTTCCTCGACATTATACAATTTGGTCGCAGAATTTTTGTTATTAGCGACAACATGCTTCTGTCGCTTAATTATTTGTGACGACAAGTATTTTTTGGTCGGAAAATCTGTTGTTTTAGCGACTAATTCTTGCTGTAGCTAAACCATACATTTAGGCCGCATATTTCTTCGTTGGCGTACAATGTTGAGGCATTTTTGTTAACCGGAAAAATAATAATTTACACAAAGAAGGAAAATAGAAAATGCTGAAGATCGGTTTTTATTAATGACTCACTAATCAATTACATCAAGTTCAGTGTCTCAGAAAAATATTGAGAATAAAAAACACCATAATAAGTCTTTGAAATTACAAACAGATATATATAACCAAGGCATAATCGACTACATCACTATCTTTGAAAATCATAGTCACTAAGTCAACTTAATTATCCTAGCATGATGTAGACAACTGATCACAGAGGTGCAGAAGATGGAGGGAAAAGT
>NW_020635145.1:513-1000 GCF_003573695.1 Papaver somniferum
AACTTAATTATCCTAGCATGATGTAGACAACTGATCACAGAGGTGCAGAAGATGGAGGAAAAAGTATGACACGTCCATTTCAAGCATGTCATAACCCATATTGGCGGTGGCAAGAGGTATACAAAATGGATTAGTTTTCTTATACGATAACATTATAGCTTCAATCTCAAGTGACAACAATTAAATGTACAAGAAGTCACCTTCATGCCACCCATTGCAGAGCCAATGACAACGCCACATTTATCTTGATCTAACTCATTCAGGACATCTTCTTTCATCACAACATCTGCAAAGGATATTTTTCCCACAATAAGAATGTAAAGCGCCAAATGTTGTGCTTAGCCGCATCTGAAACGAATAAAAACAAATTAGTGCAAAAAACATAATGAGGTGATATGTAGGAGATGGAGAAGTTCTAGTCCTACAAATGCATCTTAGAAGACATATCACCTTACGAGTCATAGCCGTCATTGCCCACGAGCTAGTC
>NW_020635146.1:0-320 GCF_003573695.1 Papaver somniferum
TATTTGTTAAAATTAGTTTATATAAAATTGGGTTTTAACGAACAAATATGAATATGAAATTGGTTAAATTTAATTGGGTATGTGTGTTTTATGTTTTTTTAGAGATTAATATGTATGTGAAAAAAACCATATTTGCTTCTTATGTAAATTTGGTTAAACTTTTTTTTAAAATAGTTATAGAAGATCTAATTTGTGGGCGGAATAGATTTATAATTTTTGGGTATTGTAAAAATCTGTGGTTATGTAGATTATGTGGGAAATAGTTCTCACCCTTCATCTCTTTCAATCAACCTATTTCAATTGAGAGCTTCCTTTTATTG
>NW_020635146.1:520-729 GCF_003573695.1 Papaver somniferum
TATTATCTCTTTGTATGTAAACATCCTCAAGTTTTAATTAAGGTCGTATGTTTCAAAAAAGTAGAAATTTAATTCAAATCAACGGAAGTAAATTTAAAATCCAAAAATTACATAATAATAATGCTAATTGTTCAGATAATAAGAAATTTAAAACATAATAATACTACTAATCACTAAATAGGAGAAATAATTAAGGTTTGAACTATTCC
>NW_020635146.1:740-1000 GCF_003573695.1 Papaver somniferum
ACGGAAGTAAATTTAAAATCCAAAAATTACATAATAATAATGCTAATTGTTCAGATAATAAGAAATTTAAAACATAATAATACTAATAATACTACTAATCACTAAATAGGAGAAATAATTAAGGTTTGAACTATTCCGCCTTTGTGTTAAGATTGGTTTCTTTTATTCCGAACTATGTCCGCCCTGCGAAGTCGGAAGTACTCTTGTTGTACAGGTTCCATTTTTTCAAGATCCATCATAATGATGCGAAATTCTTCGTC
>NW_020635147.1:0-373 GCF_003573695.1 Papaver somniferum
CTCACTCATTCTCGCACAACTTATACTTCGCATAGATCATCACACTTTACTCGTGACTTTGCTGACATCATCCAATACGTCACTTCAACTTTGCCATGTGCGATAACCCTCGCTTACATCAGATAATCCTTACTTCGCATAGTTATTGATATGTGCGATATTTCATTCCTACATTTTGCCTCTTATCATTTCGCTTACATTGTGAAGTGAGCGATATGAGAAATTTCCATCCTATAATATCGCATGTATGTATTGGTGTGATGATTAAGATGCACACAATACACTTGCAAGTATACAAGGTCAATATTTGTAGTAAAAGAGTGAATAGGGGTTTGTCCACAGGGAGAGGAGCATATGAGAAGTTTTCCTAACT
>NW_020635147.1:573-956 GCF_003573695.1 Papaver somniferum
ATTTATTCTTGAAAACAATGAAAATACAGAATATGGGGTAAAATGTAGAATTAATGCATAAAAGATGAGTTAAATTGCCAACAAAAAGGGATAAATATATACATTATTTGGCACTCATCATGTATCTTTTCGTATTCTATCTTGCCGACACTCCTCCAGAATTCCAGTTTTCTTTAATTACGCGTGTGTTTTTAACCACTTGTTATCTGACACGTCCTTTTAACCGCCTGTTTTTATTTGTTCATTCCTCGCATTAATGAAATGGAATCTCGAAAAATGGGACTAACTTTTCCTTATATATATCTTCTTTCGTCTTCTTCTTTCTATTTTCTTGTTTCATCTTCACTTCTACTGCTTTCACCGATCTTGATTTTGTCAAAACT
>NW_020635148.1:0-518 GCF_003573695.1 Papaver somniferum
AAAATTATAACAAAGTAAGAAATAAAATTAAACCATCAATTGTAGGATTAGAATTTCGCGACAACGATACGCTCGCGAAATTCTTAACAACGCATTACAAAAATGTCGCAGAGCACTTTGAGAAACGACACAATAGGTGATATTAGCTTAAACATAAGAAAAATGTAATAACTTTGCGAAGATTAGAAGATCTGCGAAATTAACATTTGTAAGCTTGCGATATCATCGCAAGCCAGATCCGAAATTAGGGGAAATCTTAGCTGTATATGAGCTGTCATCCACTAGGTAGCATCCTATATAAAGAGAAAGGTAGGAGAGAGAAAAGTAACTTGTATTATTATTATCTTCTTATTCTTACCCAAAAATCACTGAGAGGGAGAGAGCTCCAAATACTCATTAATGGAGTATCAATGTAATTCATATGTAATTCAATGATCATAGTGAAACCTAACCCCGTGGATGTAGATCAAATTGATCGAACCACGTAAATCTTGTGTCTTATTTTCTATTTTCATTAT
>NW_020635148.1:572-1000 GCF_003573695.1 Papaver somniferum
CACGTAAATCTTGTGTCTTATTTTTTATTGTCATTATCTTTATCTTTATTTTCATATCAAATAAGTTCAGATCTAGAAATAATAGTCATGATAATACAAGGGGTGTGTTGTAGGATTTCCTGCAACTACATTTTTGGCGCTAGAAACAGGGAGGAGTAAAGGATTTATCCCTTCTGTAGCTTGTTGGTTCAAGAAATTTCCATGAAGATTAGCTACTGTTCATATTTTTCTAGATCTACAAAGTTTAAGTTCAAAAATGGAAATTTCATGGAAGAAATCACACTTTCTGGGAGTAAACATCATCAACAATTCAAAGACATGAAAAGAGTGAGAGAAAAAAATTAGTTGTTGTGGTGAAATTTAAGGAAAAAATGGAAGTTTCAGTGGAAGATTTTCATGTTCAGGAGAAAGCAAGAGGCATTTTGTGA
>NW_020635149.1:0-487 GCF_003573695.1 Papaver somniferum
AGGAAGAACGGATTTTTCTCTTCTTTGAAGGATGAGCAGTTGGTTTTTCCCTGCGAAGAGCACCTTTGCCTTTATCACCAGTCTTCGCAACATTGGCAGGCTCTTCTATTTCAACAATAATCTTCACACACAAATAGAAATAAGAAATAGAGGCAACAGTATACGGTTTAAAATCATAAGAGAATATTTCTTACCTCATCTGTGTATGATATGAGAGCTAACAAGGTACTATCCTTCCCAGTCCTGTGATAGCTATCTTTCAGTTTCTGGATCTGTAGAATTTCGCAAGAATCAGCGAACAAAAGAATGAAGATAAATAAAGAAATTTAAAGTGAGCGAAACTGGAAGAAACATACCTCTTTCTCCTTCTCGGGCCAAGAGAATACCCAAGGTTGATAAGTAGCGAGATTCTCAGGAAGAACATTTGACCCAGCAATGTAAGGTCCTTTCAGCATCAAGGGAAAAACACACCATTTATCATCTTTGG
>NW_020635149.1:498-1000 GCF_003573695.1 Papaver somniferum
ACCCAGCAATGTAAGGTCCTTTCAACATCAAGGGAAAACACACCATTTATCATCTTTGGATTGGCGAGGAGTTGTGTTCTTACCAGAATTCCAATCAATATCTTGGATGAGTATTTTAGCTTCATCAATACTATCTTTCCTTTTCAAGCGAATACCCCAACGAGTATTCTCTTTCTTCATGAAGATCAATTCATAATTTTCAAAGAAACTCGCTACTGTGTATTTTTCAGCAATTATCTCCAAGTCTGCGAATTTAGGATCCCTAAGTTCTTTGGAGTAAAGATATCCTTTACCAGCACCACGGTTAGCGAACTCTAGCATCAGACGGATGCAATCCCCACTCAATTGGAAGATAGCTCACGAAAATCCCGAGTGAGCGAGAATTTCATAAAACATATGAATATCTGGGTCATAAAGAGGAATGGGCAGACCTGCGAGAATTTGACCCAGCGAAATTATGATTGATTGATCATCACAATGTTGATCAGAGAAAAGTTTGATA
>NW_020635150.1:0-309 GCF_003573695.1 Papaver somniferum
CGATTCTGCAGCGTTCCTTCTCTCCTCCCAACTCTCGACAACCATTCTATTCAACCCCATAGACATATTTATACTCAAAAGCACCGAGATAATCCGAGTTAAATGCAAATAATTCTCCCTTAATGATTTTTATTTTCACGGGAATATTTTCTTTCCCTGTTCACCTTTCACGCGTCTTCTGTTAGCTACTTTCCTGTTCTCTTCTCACACGTTTGTTCTGAGCTGGATTTCCTTGTTTATCCTGGCTTGATTGGTCGAATCTTGTTGAATAAAGAAGAAAATATTCTCCCATGCAGTTACGTATCATCC
>NW_020635150.1:320-697 GCF_003573695.1 Papaver somniferum
AAGATGGATTTCCTTGTTTATCCTAGCTTGATTGGTCGAATCTTGTTGAATAAAGAAGAAAATATTCTCCCATGCAGTTACGTATCATCCAATATCCCGTGATAATCTCTCTTCCCTGTTTAACCAAGACTCGATGTTCTAGCCCAACTGGATCGAATCCATTAACCATACAATCCCTGTTTAGCCCAAGCAGGTCAATCAAAACAAAATCCAGTGATTGAATCTCGCTCAAAGCCCATACAAGATCGATCCCAAATTTCTTCCGTGAACTGCATGAACTTTCCCGCCATTTTGAATTTTCAAATCGTGAAGAAGGGTGTCCCCCTAACCGTCTGTGGAGTGAAAGTAGCAAATGCCCAACTGAGGGCCCCTTAGTA
>NW_020635150.1:897-1000 GCF_003573695.1 Papaver somniferum
GGGTTGAAGATGAACAAGGTAAATGTTACTCAACCTAGAGTTTCTCATTTGCTTGACAGGTCCTTTTGAGTCATAAAAAGGACATACTTTCTGAACTTTAGAA
>NW_020635151.1:0-231 GCF_003573695.1 Papaver somniferum
TTTTAAAACTTTGGTTTCGAGTTCCACTCTTGAGTGGAAACAAGCCCACAATCGGTTACAAGCTCAGCTGGGTTTAAAAACCCAGAATACAAAATACAAGTCCAAATTAAACAAGATCAGAAAAATTAAATACAAGCCCACAAATTAAACAAACAAGCCCACAAATAAATTATTACAAACCCAACAGAAAATAAGAGAAGCCCAAAAATTGGCTTTAATATTACAAGCCCA
>NW_020635151.1:242-429 GCF_003573695.1 Papaver somniferum
CTCAAAATAGAAAAATAAAAAGCCCAAAAAAATTGGGTTAATTATTACAAGCCCACAATTAAAAATTTTGGAAGCCCACAATTCGGGTTCTCTCAATGAATGGGTTTAGGCTTACCTTTTTAGCACAGCCCAGCTGCTCTGATATTGTTGCAAAAACCCAGTTGGGTTTTGGTTCTTTTCCTTGGTG